>NW_026900052.1:0-13069 GCF_033153095.1 Gastrolobium bilobum
TTTAACCCTTAAAAGAAGTAGTATAGTATATTTGACGGGAGTGAATCATTAATGGTGATAAGGGAAGAGAGAGAAAAAGTATTGAAATAGTTAGTTATAAAATTACAACTGTTGATTCACCTCTATATGATTAGGATTCTTCCATATGATGTGATCATGTTAAATAAAACATATGAGAGAATTCGTTTTGATATTTGATACCTTTTGTAGTAGTCATATGATCGGAATCAAGGGGATTTTTATATCTCGATGGATGAGAAATTCAAATATATTATCAAATCATTTATTAAGCTCTTTTAGAGGTTTTCTCAACTAATCCGTGGGTTATTTTTTATTTTAATTTTATACAACTAATCTGTTTTTTAGTTTGTAATGTTAAATAATCGTCACGTACACTACTAGGGCATAATTCGGAAAACAGATTATGCATACGTATCTTGATCTATCATATTATTATTGTTGTGATTTTGTTAATTGATCGTTGTGCTTTGTTTAAAGTACAGTGCCACCTTTTTATCTATTCAAATCGAATTTGGGACACTAAATTAAGTTTTATAAATTTTATATGAATAATTGACAGGTTTTATTATCGTTATTTTTATGCCTTTCTCTTGTAACATCAAAAAAGAAACACGCGAAAAAAAATAAGACTATTCAAATCATGACATTTTAAAAAGGATATGTTTTTCGGCTTTTTGACCCTTTTACCCTTCATTAATTAATTAATAATTATTTTGTCTCTCATTCAAAACTATCTATCAATCTGTCGCTCTTTAATCGATTAAGTTGAAGATTTAATCGATTAAAAGGTCAAAACTGACAAAAATGGTTGACTTGAAGATTTAATCGATTAAATCTCCAAAAAGAAACGAAAAGTAGATAAAAGAGGGATAGATTAATAGATAGTTTTGAATGAAGGGAAAAATGGTTATTAATTAAGTAATTAAGGGTATAAGGGTCAAAAAGCCTAATTTTTCCTATAGGGTACACAGTTTTAATATGTATATATAATCTTTTAAATTTTTTAAATATTTTATGCAAACAGGACTGCAGTGATATCACGAGTTAAACGAAGTAATATTTTTTATAATGCTTATTATGTCTGAAAGATATATATATATATATAATTTTTTTTTTTTATAACAGAAATATTTTTTTTTTAAGTTTTAAGAAGGATCTCTAAGGATTTAGGGAAAAGATTACGTATCATTCATCAACATATAGGGTTTTCACAAGCTTGCGCTGATAAACCACACAAGGAAAATATATATTATAAAAGAGCAAGTTGGTCTTAAATAACCAAACTTACCAAATGTTCAACAAAAGATAAATCAACAGCAATATACCCCACAGTAATTGGAGTAAATAGAGAACCACAAACTTAAACTAATGAAACAGTACCAACTATAACATATTAAGAGACCATCACCAAGACTACACTACATATACTGGAGTGAACAACAACAAGAAGAAGATAACAATGTCTAGGAAAGAAAAGTTGAAAATTCCAGCAGTTTAGAACATCCACTTTTCTTCACAACAACAAGGCTTCACATATACTGAGCATGATCTCGAACCTGTTGCGCAGTCACCAATCCTTGGTTGCATCTGCATCAAAAATTTCCCGGCTGCAGACAGAGTTAACAAAGAGTCAAATCAAAACCCACTAATCTTCTAAATAAATTTTTAAATGAAATTTGGCAACATGTTACCTGCAATCTAGGATTTTACCATTTCCTAATTTCACCAAAGAACATGCTCCTACGACCATCTAATTACGAAGGAAAAAACAATAAGGAACATGTTTTTTATATGCATTTTATATTACCTGAATTTGATACGGCAAATTTGCCTAGTCCCATTAGCTGACCTCTTCACAGTGATTGACACTCCAGGATCATCCTGCTCAACCCATTCAACATCCATGTCATTGTCAGTAGGGTTGTTAGCCCTTGATATCCCACCATGGAAATACCCCATATTCCCAGCGGGTGCATGGAAATTCCCCCGAGTCGAATCCATGTTCAGCATTGAAGCCATTGGGATATCTTGTTCAGATTCCCCGGAGTTCTGTTCAAAGGCAATAGTAATGTACATGAATGAATCTCGAGAATCCATTAGAGAGCTCTTATTTATGTCAACCTCTTCTCACGATATAGTGATAAACATGAATTGAAGTATCATGAAAAATAACAAGGTCGATGAAATAGAGTCTTAACTCTTAACAACATCATATGTGTGTAAAAGTTGTAGATTACCTCATTATCATCAGACCTTGCAGGAGTGATGAAAACACGTTGATTTAAAGTCTGTATGTTAAGAAGCTCCCTGATCATGTCGCAATTCTCAGCCCACCACCTCTGGGCTCGCGACTTATCAAACATGTCTCGGCTTCAAATTTAAATGCCAAGTATTGTAAGTCCTTATTACTACATGATAATTAATTTTTTTTTCAACAACTAAAATTCTCATATATATATATATATGAAGGTCTCTAAGGTACTACATATATTTTCAAAACATGGGACATATTATACATACAAGAAGCGAATCCTTTTGAGATCATTGCCCCCAATAGGAAGAGACACAACAGTGATGTGAACACCTGGCTCCATCTGTGCTATCCACTCGTTGGATCCAGTCATGTCCACCAACGCTACACTACCAGCTGGTGGTTGAGGTTGACGCCCTCCAGGGGTGGTGTTACCAATTGGGGATTGATTGGGGTTTGTGTAGTCCAAAGCAGGGGTTGAACTTGCGCTTCCACCACCAATGTAGCCGTGTGGAACCCCCCTTTAGAAACGGTGTCATACTTGATGCTCTCGGAGGTGCCACCTTTGATTTTCTTCCCTGAAAGCTTCAGCGCCAGATCCTTAATCTGCATATGAAGAATAAAAATTCAAATTAGCATCAATGCATTTAAAAGTTTTAATCATGTACCATACAATTAATACATACCATGGAGTCTTAAGGTTTCAGGCTTGGGTCATTTTCAAAGCATCATACAATACCTTTAAAGCTGGGCTAGTGGAGAATGTACTTGGTAGAGAATACATGCAAGTGGATGACAACAACATCCTTGAACGTGAAAGTCTATATATGTATATATCCTACTATCAACTACGTACCACCAATGGAAAGCATTTTCTATTTGTAGAAATCTCCAGTAATATCTATCCCAATATTACTTGTCCAATCTTTCACGCAATTTAGAAACATTTATTAATCAGATAAATAACTCAAATGTTTTTATTATGGTCTAAATTGATTTTCACGATGGCATTTTAATTTTTGAAGTATCCAAAATTTAAAATAAACGTATCGAAAATTATAGGCCAAAAATTTCTCTACCCTAAGATCGTTATAATTATGGATGTCATTTAACGAATCCAACATTTGTTAATCAGATAAATAACCCAAATATTTTTATTATGGTATAAATTGATCAAATTTTTAAAGTATCTAATAAATAAATATATATATATATATATATATATTTAATGCTAGCTTACCAAAAAAAGTAAATTCAAAATTTCGATGAAATGGTATTTTTTAATCAAAAATTGGGGTTTATAAATTTTTTGTTGCTGCGTCAACACAAAATTTGTAGAATCGGGTCGATACGCACAGCGCCCGAGATAATAAAAAAGGGAAAAAATTGTGGTCTTCATACTTTATTGTCTCAGCTGCAAAATAATTTTTGGAGCATTAACATAAAATTTGTAAACCCCTTAAAAGTTTATAACTAATGCCAAAAGTTAAATAATTTTTTTTAATAAAAAAAAGTTAAATAACTTAAATCAAGTGTTAAGAGAAACGGTTGATAATCTTGGCAATTTCTTTCATTAAAATTATATTAGATACTCAGGAAAAGTCTTATATGTCCATCCATGCATGGAATCAGCGAGAAGAATCAGGAAGAATATCATGTGATTGCAAGAATTTCTTATCTGTATCACAATTAACATCCAAGGATGACATCATAACAAGCAGCAAAACACAAGCTGAATGAGAAGTTTCTATTTCCAAATTCAATTCTGTCAAAAAGTGCATTCACCAATCCTAACCATCGATAGTCATATGGTGTAAATTGATTTTAACTATCGTAATCAAATCTTGAGATATAAAAAATAAAAAACAAATATACATAAAAATTTCTCTACCCCTTGAAATGTTATAGTTACAATTGTCATTAAATATGTCTTAACATTTATTAATCGGATAAATAAGTCAAATGATTTTATTATGGTATAAATTGATTTTCACAATGGCAGTTTGTTTTTGAAGTATCCAAAATTTAAAATAAACGTATCGGAAATTATAGGACAAAAATTTCTCTACCCTAAGATCGTTATAATTATGGATGTCAATTAACGCATCCAACTTTTGTTAATCACATAAATAACCCAAATATTTTTATTATGGTATAAATTGATTCTAATGACTGCAATCAAATTTTTAAAGTATCTAAAATTTAAATATAAATATATATATATATATATATATATTTAATGCTAGCTTACCATAAAAAGTAAATTCAAAATTTCGATGCCATGTTATTTTTTTTATTAAAAATTGGGGCTTATAAATTTTTTATTGCTGCATCAACACAAAATTTGTAGAACTCGTTAGCTATAGCATTGCACGGGTCGATACGCACAGCGCTCGAGATAATAAAAAAGAGAGAAAAAAATTGTGGCCCTCATATTTTATTGTCTCAGCTGCAAAATTATTTTTGGAGCAGTAACATAAAATTTATAAACCCCTTAAAAGTTTATAACTAAAGCCAAAAGTTAAATAATTTTTTTTAATAAAAAAAGTTAAATAACTTAAATCAAGTGTAAGAGAAACGGTTGATAATATTGGCAATTTCTTTCATTAAAATTATATTAGATACTCAGGAAAATAGTTATCTGTCCATCCATGCATGGAATCAGGGAGAAGAATCAGGAAGAATATCATGTGATTGCAAGAATTTTTGATCTGTATCACAATTAACATCCAAGGATGACATCATAACAAGCAGCAAAACACAAGCTGGATGAGAAGTTTCTATTTCCAAATTCAATTCTGTCAAAAAGTGCATTCTCCTGAACCAATCCTAACCATCGATCTGTACCCGAAATTCATCAAACCCCTAACAATGTACCACGTAGGAACATCTCCCTTGCATTGGATAAAAAAAAGCCTGACAACTTGTGGACCCAGGTCCACTTCTTTGATATTGTCGAAACAGTTTCCGTCACACTTATAAACCTCACGCAGTCAACCCCAACCCCACTACCCCTTGGAGTTAAAGTACCACAACCTCAAAACGCTGCCTCTATATCCTTGTCTTTTCTGTAACCGTATATTTCTCGCTTCAAAATTGTCAAAATTGTCAAAAATATTCCTTACTTTAATTGTTTAATTGCGGTAGTTGGAATCAATTTACCCTAAAAAAAATTAGAAATGATATTGTAACAACCAATTAGGGTTACTATCATTGTTACAACCAATCAATTTCACCATTAGATCGATTATATTGATCCAACAGTTATATTTATTTCCATCTTTGTATGATTATGATTTATCACATTTAATGATAACCGTTGAATCAATGTAATCGATTTAATGATAAAATTAATTAGTAATAACATTGATAATAATCCTAATTGATTGTTATAATATCTTACCTAGTGAATGACGATCACAACTACAATGGTCCTGAGCTAGCAAAATATGTTGTCAAATAAGTTTCAGCCCGCCTGTTTAGAATCAATTGACCCTCTAACAAATATGTTTGACTTGTTTTAATTATTGGTGATTGGGCTTTGTGAATGATGACAGCAGCTATTAAAGTCCTACCTTGGTAAACGAAGACCCTACCTTTATCTTAGGGTTCCAAACTTCTATGTCAAGTAAGTTTGACCCATATATTTTAGAATCTATTCACACCATAACAAATATGTTTGGCTTTTGCTCTAACATTAATTAAATTTATGATTCAGTGAATGACAGTAACTATAACGATTCTAAGATAAGAAAACTCCTTATTAGGTAAATTTCGACCTACACGAAGATGTAACGATTAGATTTTGTCTTGAACTGGGATTCATTCAAATAGATATGTTTGTGAATTTGATTTTAGGTTTTTGCAGAGCGAAGGTCTCTTTGCATGGGTGTTTTCTATAAATTTGAGCATACAATTAATTAATTTACTTTTTAACCCTTAAAAGAAGTAGTATAGTATATTTGACGGGAGTGAATCATTAATGGTGATAAGGGAAGAGAGAGAAAAAGTATTGAAATAGTTATTTATAAAATTACAACTGTTGATTCACCTCTATATGATTAGGATTCTTCCATATGATTAGGATTCACCTCTACGAAGGTTTGGCTAAGTAAAGAAGAAAACTGTTCCATTCAAACGCGGTTATAAGGTTAGGAACGAAGCAAAGAAAGCAGTCTAAGAATAATCCTTAAACGTAGACTGCAAACTGGAAGTAAAGTAAGCATAAGCACAGAGAAGAGTAAGACTTTCACATCTAAGAATGAAATGAAAACTGATGATTCGCCGCGAATTTACTCGTAAAACTCTGAATTACCAGCGGATTCTATCCGAAATAAATGAGGTTGTTTGTCTTGTTTTGCCTTTTCCGAATCCCCCGTGCCTAATGTCCTATTCAAAGAGCAGAGGAAAGTTCAGACTATTTCCGATCTTATAAAGCTTCCTTTCCTTGAAGCTTATTGAGTCCCGATTCTCTCTCTTCCTCTGATTTAGCCCCCTAAGAGGTTGGATTTGAGGATTCTTCCTTATGAGTGTGGGTTGTGTTTCTTTTTTTCAATTATTATTTTATTAATAGAATAGGTGGTCTTTTTCTCTCTATGTGTCTATATCTTCTCCCCCTTTTTCCTTTCCCTAGACTTTTCTTTATAGTGCCTCTTTTCTTTAAAAGGTTTTTTTTTCTGAAGTGAAGGAACCGAGGGTAATTCTATTTCAGCTCTTCTTTATTTATTTTGCAACTGGGAATTTGATTTCCCGGGCTTAAGCCCACAAGCCAGCTCCTGACACGAGGGTAGGTGCTATGGTTTCTGCAAAAAGGTTGTTCCTTGGCTTCGATTTACCTTGTGACTACGGCGGGAATGCTTGATTAAGCAATAGTTAAAAAGCTTTGGGTATTAATCAATAGAAAGTCTAGTATGGCATATGGCGGAACAGTCAGCTTAGCTGTGAAAAGAATTAACCAAGGTTAATAGTCCGGATTATTAGTCTGATTGAAAGCCATCAAGAGAAAAGGCTAAGGCAGTGGAGTTTGAAAACCCTTTTCAGTCTCCCAATAAATGAAAAAAAAAAGAATGACTCAAAAGTCATTTCGTGAAATGGGATTCGTAGCCAGCAAGCAATAGCATCATGTTGTTACATAAGAAATTGCATAAAAAAGGACCTCGCTCGAAAGCGAAATGGGGGAGACTATCGGATAGGCCTGACAGAGAGAATTGCTTCAACTACAAGCCCAGATGACTAATGGAAGGAAGAGCTTATGGCTATCGAGAAAGTCCCGAGAAAAGGCTAAAGGCTACTGCCCTACCACCAAGAAAAGATTCTCGCCATTTATTTATTAGAGGAAGAACTGCTTATGAAACAAAAGCCATCGAAGCTCCTAGTCCGACAGTTCGCTCTGCACCTTAAGAAAAAGAGTTCCGGCATACTACTAATAGATTCTTTGGCCGTTTGCGATCGGAACAACCTAGGAAAGGTTGTCTGCCTACATAACCTACTTCTCATACCAAGAGAGCCGGGTATCAGATCCCTGTAGTTCGAGCCCCTTTTGTTAACCCAGTTCCTGTCTTTTATGTGGAATTCATTCCGGTACATTCAGTAATCTGGGGAAAGGGAATGGTGAGGAGGGTCCCTGCTTCTCGACCACGGCCCTCTCGATTGAAGTATCAAACGGTGCCGTCGGAAACAGATGAAAAAGGAGTCATAGAAAAGGTGGCCCTCGCGTGTAAGTTACATTCACAATATGGTCGATTCTGACGACATTGAATGGAAAGCTCCTAAGATGTCGGCTGTTCAATTGTCTGCAGCTATTACAGTATTAGGGTACGTCGTCCCCGGGTCTGGGGAAATGAATTTAGAACTGAAAGAATATACAATTTACCACGAGCAAGAACTAGAAACATAATAAGATAAGCAAGCGAAAGGCTAGAATGATTTAAATAACGTACAAACGCGAAGAAAACCTCTTGCAGTACCAGCCGTGTCCTTGGCTCTCACTCCCATGAATCAGATAGTGCCATACGTCCCACCACAACCGTCCGATCCTCTGATGGAGAAGATCAGTCGCCTTGAACGGGCAGTTAATAAGTTGAGTAGGGACAAGTATGATGTTGCAGATCTTGAGAATCTCTCCCTATACCCCAAAGTCAGGCTTCTGTACGGTTTTCAGTGGCCAAAGATAAGTTATTGAGAAAGCGGGTTTCGTCTCATTTTCCGGAAAGCCAGTCATACTATTCCACTTTAGCTAAGCTAATGATGAAACAGGATCTGGATTTGTCTGCAGATGATGATGTCCACTCCTGGCTCGATGCGCTTAACGAAAGGGAACTCTCTAGATTCAGAAAGAATTTCCTTCGTAATTAAGCAGCATCCTTTAAGTGAGTAGGGGTGCGCCGTACCGCCGACGAATAATAGGTACCCCCACACCCCAGGCAGAGTTAGTGAGCCGTGTAATAGGCGACCATTTCGCGCGGTTCGGGGGGCACTTGAGTAAGCCGCTGGTGCCCGACTGCGTCTTGACCCCTATCCAATTTTTGGGCCAATTCCCCCTTCGTACTACCAAAAAATGAGATTCTTGCCGAATCCGAGTTTGCTGCTCCAACCATTACCAAACTAATACCTATTATGTTTAGTACTTCAGGTGCTTCTGTTGCGTATAATGTAAATCCCGTAGCGGATCAATTCCAACGAGCCTTTCAAACAAGTACTTTTTGTAATCGACTCTATAGCTTCTTCAATAAACGCTGGTTCTTCGATCAAGTTTTGAATGGAACAGATTTTGGCTTTATACACTATTGACTCAATGCTAACTCATCATATCGAAACAATTTATGTTTGTTGACTCATCTTATCTAAATCATCAATCAAACATTAATACATAAATCATCAATCAATTAATAAATCAATTCATAAATCAATTAAAAAGGATATGTTTTTCGGCTTTTTGACCCTTTTACCCTTCATTAATTAATTAATAATTATTTTGTCTCTCATTCAAAAATATCTATCAATCTGTCGCTCTTTAATCGATTAAGTTGAAGAGTTAATCGATTAAAAGGTCAAAACTAACAAAAATGGTTGACTTGAAGATTTAATCGATTAAATCTTCAACTTAATCGATTAAATCTCCAAAAAGTTAGCAAGTGTTGTCTTGTCACTTGAGATAGGAACGAAATATTTTTTTTTCTCCCCTCCAATTTTTATCATGCTTTCAGACAGGAGTTTATGGATGAGCTTTAAAAAAAGAAAAGAAAAGAAAAGGCGTCTGCTGCGTATTTTCCTTCACAAATTTGCCTTCACCAAGTAATAAAAGCAAGTGGGGCCTTTGTTTTCGGACTATATCTATATTGACAATCCAACATAATCAAATGATTGAAACCATAAAGCAAAGCTTATTTATCTACTTTTCGTTTCTTTATGGAGATTTAATCGATTAAGTTGAAGATTTAATCGATTAAATCTTCAAGTCAACCATTTTTGTCAGTTTTGACCATTTAATCGATTAAATCTTCAACTTAATCGATTAAAGAGGGACAAATTAATAGATAGTTTTGAATGAGGGGCAAAATGGTTATTAATTAATTAATAAAGGGTAAAAGGGTCAAAAAGCCTAATTTTTCCCATAGGGTACACAGTTTTAATATGTATATTTAATCTTTTAAATTTTTTAAATATTTTATGCAAACAGGACTGCAGTGATATCACGAGTTAAACGAAGAAATATTTTTTATAATGCTTATTATGTCTGAAATATATATATATATAAGTTTTTTTTTTTATAACAGAAATATATTTTTTTAAGTTTTAAGAAGGATCTCTAAGGATTTAGGGAAAAGATTACGTATCATTCATTAACATATAGGGTTTTTACAAGCTTGCGCTGATAAACCACACAAGGAAAATATATATTATAAAAGAGCAAGTTGGTCTTAAATAACCAAACTTACCAAATGTTCAACCAAAGATAAATCAACAGCAATATACCCCACAGTAATTGGAGTAAATAGAGAACCACAAACTTAAACTTACGAAATAGTACCAACTATAACATATTAAGAGACCATCACCAAGACTACACTCCATATACTGGAGTGAACAACAACAAGAAGAAGATAACAATGTCTAGGAAAGAAAAGTTGAAAATTCCAGCAGTTTAGAACATCCACTTTTATTCACAGCAACAAGGCTTCACATATACTGAGCATGAACTCGAACCCTGTTGCGCAGCCACCAATCCTTGGCTGCATCTGCATCAAAAATTTCCCGGCTGCAGACAGAGTTAACAAAGAGTCAAATCAAAACCCACTAATCTTCTAAATAAATTTTTAAATGAAATTTGGCAACATGTTACATGCAATCTAGGATTTTACCATTTCCTAATTTCACCAAAGAACATGCTCCTACGACCATCTAATTGTGAAGGAAAAAACAATAAGGAACATGTTTTTGATATGCATTTTATATTACCTGAATTTGATACGGCGAATTTGCCTAGTCCCATTAGCTGACCTCTTCACAGTGATTGACACTCCAGGATCATCCTGCTCAACCCATTCAGCATCCATGTCATTGTCGATAGGGTTGTTAGCCCTTGATAACCCACCATGGAAATACCCCATATTCCCAGCGGGTGCATGGAAATTCCCCGGAGTCGAATCCATGTTCAGCATTGAGGCCATTGGGACATCTTGTTCAGATTCCCCCGAGTTCTGTTCAAAGGAAATAGTAATGTACATGAATGAATCTCGAGAATCCAATAGAGAGCTCTTATTTATGTCAACCTCTTCTCACGATATAGTGATAAACATGAATTGAAGTATCATGAAAAATAACAAGGTCGATGAAATAGAGTCTTAACTCTTAACAACATCATATGTGTGTAAAAGTTGTAGATTACCTCATTATCATCAGACCTTGCAGGAGTGATGAAAACACGTTGATTTAAAGTCTGTATATTAAGAAGCTCCCTGATCATGTCGCAATTCTCAGCCCACCACCTCTGGGCTCGCGACTTATCAAACATGTCTCAGCTTCAAATTTAAATGCCAAGTATTGTAAGTCTTTATTACTACATGATGTACTTAGTGCTTCATCGAAATCATAATGTGGAAAAGCTTCTATTAATAATTTCATAGCCTCAGTCCATAGGCCTCTATCTGTTAGATCCTTTAGTTTCTCTTCCCAGGTAGGTGGAGTTTCTTCTTCTTTACGTACCAGTCTCTTACCCTTTCTTTCCCACATAACTTTCTTATTACTTTCTTTCATCTTTTCCTGAAATGGGTGGTCAAGGGGGGTGAGATTTTGGGGAAAATCTCAGTAAGGTTCACAGCTGGAGCATTCTCCAACTCTGACGCTTACTCCTGCAACAGTTTATAATAACAATACAAAATGGAACATTTAACATCATCATATAAAAATATCATGCCATCATCATCATCATCATATTCCTGCCGGCTTTTACGGACTTATGGAGATACCCAGAGTCCTCGTCAGGTTGCAACTGGAGTATCAGTGCACAGGCCAACATTTAATAGCATGGTTTTAAGTTTCAAAAATATCATAATCACATAATGTAAAGCACTATAAACATATTGCAGTCAGACCATAACTTATCATAGTTTCATAATGGTGGCATACATAGAGAGATTACTTCAACAACTGTAAACACTTACAATACTTGTCGTTCTTTACTTGTATACTTTCAACTTTTGACCTCTTTACTTGCCTGTTTGCTCCCTTGACTCCCTAACATCATCATATCATCTTTTAGTAACTTATATAACATTCAACATTTGTGTTTTATCCATGTATAGGTCTCGGCTTTGCAGGTTTAATTACCTAGAGGAGTTGTTTTGCTTACTTACCCACTTGTGTAGGTTTTAGGACATTATTAGGTTATCATAACACTTAATAGAATTATTAAAGATTTCATTCTAGGCATGTATAGGTTCGGCCACCATAGATAAACATCTAGGAATATAATTTTTAAAACATGCTTTCAATTATATTATTAACTTAACATGGTTAGATCCTTTCAACATTAATCAAATAAAACCTCTTTTAGCTACATACCATTCGGCCTTATTGCCCTAAAATACCTAAGGGATTACTTCTAAAACATGCTTCTAACATTATTGATAATTTATCATATTTAAATCCTAGAGCATCATTCAAAACATCATCTTATATATTCGGCCAACTAAGGTTATGATCATGCAAAATTGATTTAGAACCTAGGCTACTAAACATGCTAATCTAACATCATCATTTCATCATCTTTCATATCATTTAAACATCTCTTCATGCTTATAATTATCATACATGGTTCGGCCTTCTAGGGATCATATACTTAGGATATCACTTTCATGCTTTTACATGTCATTCCTAACCAAGAAGGTTCATAGGCTTACCTTTGAAGATGATCAACGACTTAAGGAAACACTTCTTGACCTTTGACTACTTTGAATCTTCTTGAATGAACTTCCTTCCTCCTTGAACATACAAGGCCGCAAGCTTAAAGAGAGGAGAAGAAGGATTTTCTTGCTTAGAGATGAAGGGTTCTTTGGTGGAATTATTAGGAAGAAGGACTAAGATCCAGGCTTGTATTTGATCTTGGAACAATTAGGTATTTCTCACTAACACACTCACCATTTCGAAGCATTCATGGACTTCACAAAATGTACTAAACTCTTTGTTCTTTCCTTTGGTAGTGCCGCGGCTATAGAGGGAAAAAGGAGAGACTAAAACTTGTTCAAATAGGCAACCTAGAAGCCTTGCCATTACTTGATTGCTGGTAGGTTTCGATCA
>NW_026900053.1:0-13232 GCF_033153095.1 Gastrolobium bilobum
CATACAGAGCTTCATACGGGGCCATTCCTATACTTGCATGATGACTGTTGTTGTAAGAAAATTCTGCCAAAGGCAGATACTGATCCCAACAACCTTCTCTTTCTAAAGCGCAAGCTCTTAACATGTCTTCCAGTGTCTGTATTGTTCTTTCAGTCTGTCCGTCTGTCTGCGGATGGTACGCCGTACTCAATCGTAATTGAGTTCCGAACACCTGCTGTAATGAATACCAGAATCGGGATGTAAACTTAGGATCCCGATCACTGATTATACTTTCTGGTACTCCGTGCAGTCTTACAATCTCCTTCACATAAATTTGAGCCAGCTTCTCTGTCGTGTACGTTCCTTTCACCGGTATAAAGTGTGCTGACTTGGTCAATCTGTCAACCACTACCCAGATGGCATCGTAGCCTGCTTGAGTTCTGGGTAGACTGGTTACAAAGTCCATAGAAATACTTTGCCATTTCCATTCGGGAATATGCAAGGGCTGTAGGGTGCCCGCTGGTCGTTGATGCTCTATCTTTACTTTCTGGCCCACCATACATTTGTTTACGAATCTTCCAACATCTCTCTTCATTCCTTTCCACCAGAAATTATTCTTCATGTCTGCGTACATTTTGGTGGCTCCTGGGTGAATCGAGTACTGACTCTTGTGGGCTATTTCCATCACTTCATCTCTCAAGAGTCGTGTAGAGACGACAATTTTCCCTTGAAAGGTAATTATACCTTGTTGATTTAAACTAACTCCAGGTTGATTTCTTAACCGTTTCAAACAATCTACGGCTTGTTGGGCTTCCTTGATCCTCTCTAAGAGTTCATCTTGGATTTGTACTGCGTAATATTCCTGTCCGCATTCACTGTTTACCACTGCGAGATTTAAATCTCGGAAATCTTCAATCAATTGTTGTTCGGCTATCATCATACTTGCAATTCCTCTGACTTTTCTGCTCAAGGCATCAGCAACTACATTCGCCTTGCCGGGATGATACTTTAGTTCAAAGTCATAATCTTTCAGAAATTCCATCCATCGGCGCTGTCTCATGTTCAGCTCCTTCTGATCAAATAAGTACTTGAGGCTTTTGTGGTCACTATATACTGTCGTAGTAGCACCGTATAAGTGATGACGCCATATCTTCAAAGCAAATACGATTGCTGCCAACTCAAGATCATGAGTGGGATAATTCTCTTCATGTGACTTCAACTGTCGAGATGCGTACGCGACTGGTCTGCCATTTTGCATAAGCACACATCCCAAACCCATCTTTGAGGCATCACAATAAACTTCAAATGGTTCTTCAGGGTTTGGTAATGTCAGCACTGGGGCTGTCGTCAGCATCTTCTTTAACTCCTGAAAGCAAACTTCGCATTCATCAGTCCACACAAAAGGGACTTCCTTCCTTGTCAATCGGGTGAGTGGTAACACCCGCTTCGAGAATCCTTCAATAAATCTTCTATAATACCCTGCCAATCCAAGAAAGCTTCTTATCTCTGTGACCGTCTTGGGTCGCTCCCAGTCAACTACTGCTTTGATTTTACTGGGGTCCACCGCTACTCCTTTATCTGATATCACATGCCCAAGGAATTGAATCTCGGGCAGCCAAAATTCACATTTGGATGGTTTGGCATATAGCTGTTTCTCCCGTAATATTTGCAGCACGATTCTCAGATGCTCCTCATGCTCCTCCTTGCTCTTTGAGTATATCAATATGTCATCGATAAACACGACAACAAATTGATCCAGATAAGGTTTGAATATTTGATTCATATACCCCATGAACACTGCTGGGGCATTTGTCAGTCCGAAAGGAATGACCAGGTACTCGTAGTGCCCATATCTTGATCTGAATGCTGTCTTCGGAACGTCTTCCGGCTTGATCCGGATCTGATGATATCCTGATCGGAGATCGATCTTTGAAAATACTCTTGCACCTCTCAGCTGATCAATTAAGTCCTCAATACGAGGCAGTGGGTACTTGTTCTTCACAGTAACCTTGTTGAGCTGTCGGTAATCCGTGCATAGTCTCATTGACCCGTCCTTCTTCTTCACAAATAATATTGGCGCTCCCCATGGAGACACACTGGGTCTGATAAAATTTTTCTTTATTAAGTCTTCCAATTGCTTCTTTAATTCCACAAGTTCAAGTGGTGACATACGGTAGGGCGCAATTGAAATTGGCCCAGTTCCCGGTACTAGCTCAATTGAAAATTGTACCTCTCGTTCTGGAGGGAAATTGGTGATATCATCGGGAAAAACATCCTCAAACTCCTTAACCACTAGAATGTTGGACAGTGGTATCTCTTCTTCTCCTACAAGAGTTCCCATCATCATCATAGAGCATTCTCCTGTTTCAGGCGCTGAGTTTTCTTCCGCTCCTTCTTTGCCGATAATCAAACTGCGATTGCTGCAGTCAATCACCACTCGCTGCTTGGCGAGCCAGTCCATCCCTAGAATCACATTGATCTTCTCTAGTGGGAGGACTATGAAGTCCTGTTTGTATTTCTTTCCTTCATAGATAAATGCGACGTCTCTACATAGTAGGTACGCCTTAGCAACTTTTCCCGTCGCGGTCATGATCCGCATAGGTACTTGCAGTCTATCAGTAAATAAATTGTACGCTTTCGCCACATAATCGGCGACAAAAGAATTCGTAGCACCAGAATCAAATAGTACATCTAAATTTTCATGGCAAATATAGATCGTACCTTTGACCAGTTCAGCTGCCTGGTCTGCCGTGTGTTGATCGAGGGTGTAAACTCTGCCCATCCTTGGTGCTTCTTCTGTTGCTTGTTGGTTTCCCCATAGTGGACAGTTCTTGACATAGTGTCCTTCTTTTCCACACTTGTAGCAGTTTGGGGTTCCACTTAGACAGTTACCGTAATGGGGCTTCTTGCATTTTGGACAATTCGGAGGTTTGTTGTTGTGGCTGTTGTTTCCCCGGTAGTTTCCGGGTCTCTTGAACTTGTTGTCATCTCGCCTGGGCTGCCAGGGCTTTCCTTCGTTGTTTCCTCGCCATGGTCCAGTCTTTCCTTTATAACCATTCCCGCTAGCTTCCACGGGTTTCTTCTGTTGGCCAATAGCTTCCACTCTTCTGCATCGATTGATTAGGGTTGCAAAGTCACATGGGTCGTTGCCGGCTACTAGCTCAGCAATTTTGGGATTCAGACCCCTTTGAAACTTCGCCATCAGAAAGTCTGGTAAAGGCATTGCTCCTCTGTATGTTGCCAATCTTAGTAACTCATTAAACTTAGCATGATACTGGTCCACCGTCATCGTTCCTTGAACCAGTTTGTCAAATTCTCCTTGTTTACTATCCCGGATTGACATCGGAAAGTATTTCTCCAAGAACATTTCCTCGAACACGGTCCAAGTTATAACCGCATTCTGCATTTCCAACGGTTGGGACGCATTCGCCCACCAGTGGTGAGCATCTCCTTCCAGCATGTACGTCGAGAATAGCACCTTCTAATCGTCGGTGCATTGGATAACTCGAAAAATCTTGTCCATTGCTTGCAGCCATTGTACAGCTGCCATTGAGTCAGGACTTCCTTGAAAGTAGGGTGGTTTGTGCTTTCTAAACGTCAACAGTAGTCCTTGGTTATCTTGACCTGCCACACCGTTTCCTGGAGGAGGTCGGGGTCCTTCACCATGACCCCCGGCTCCTGTTCCCGAGCCGCTTGCTCCGTTATTGTTTGCATTAGCATTTGGGTTCCTTCTGATCTCATTCATTATATTCTGAAACATATCTCCCGTGTTGGTTTGTAATTGGGTGATGGTGTCCCGCAACGTGTTAATTTGTCCTTGTATATCTTGCGTAGGGGTTCTTCGTGGAGGCATCTTGCTGTACATAGATACAGCAAATGGTTAGTGTTCCATCCTAATCCGAAATTTTGCTTTGATACCATAAATGTAACACCCCAAATGTGTAAATACATATAGGGTGCACCTTCATCATGCATTCAACGCGCGGAAGTCTAAATTTAAACTTTACGAATGCAAATATCAGAGTGCGGAATGGAAACACATAACCATACTTATTCCATATAAAATTAAAAGCGTTAAAACGTCAATACAAAATAAATAACACTGAACATTATTTAATGTAATCCCAAAAAGATTAACTAATCATAAATAAAAACATAATTTATGTCGCATCATAAGCCCAGTCATAATGTGGTTGTGGTTCCTCTAGCCATTGTGTACTTAGTGCTTCATCGAAATCATAATATGGAAAAGCTTCTATTAATAATTTCATAGCCTCAGTCCATAGGCCTCTATCTGTTAGATCCTTTAGTTTCTCTTCCCAGGTAGGTGGAGTTTCTTCTTCTTTACGTACCAGTCTCTTACCCTTTCTTTCCCACATAACTTTCTTATTACTTTCTTTCATCTTTTCCTGAAATGGGTGGTCAAGGGGGGTGAGATTTTGGGGAAAATCTCAGTAAGGTTCACAGCTGGAGCATTCTCCAACTGTGACGCTTACTCCTGCAACAATTTATAATAACAATACAAAATGGAACATTTAACATCATCATATAAAAATATCATGCCATCATCATCATCATCATATTCCTGCCGGCTTTTACGGACTTACGGAGATACCCAGAGTCCTCGTCAGGTTGCAACTGGAGTATCAGTGCACAGGCCAACATTTAATAGCATGGTTTTAAGTTTCAAAAATATCATAATCACATAATGTAAAGCACTATAAACATATTGCAATCAGACCATAACTTATCATAGTTTCATAATGGTGGCATACATAGAGAGATTACTTCAACAACTGTAAACACTTACAGTACTTGTCGTTCTTTACTTGTATACTTTCAACTTTTGATCTCTTTACTTGCCTGTTTGCTTGATTTAAGGAATTGATGATGTGTGACTAATCGTCATTAAAAGTTGCTCCCTTGATTTAAGGGATTGATGAGGTGTGACTAATCGTCATAAAGGTTGCTTCCTTGATTTAAGAAACAGAATTATTTGATTGATTGACATATTGTCATCAATTTGCTTGATTTAGGGAAAGTGATTGACTACTAATCATCATAATCCTAACTTCCTTGTTTAAAGGAATTTGACTGGCTTGACTTAAGGAAATTCGATTTGCATTTAATGGCTTGAAAATCAAATAAAATCAAATTCATTTCCTACACCTAGGCTGCGGATTTTAAATGCTTGGAAGGAAAAGATTTCCTTTAATTTTGGACCATGATTTATTCCTTAAGATTATGGACCTTTAACCTATTAACCTGACCTAATTTGTGCCTATTTTTCCATGATTTTATGACACTTTAAATTGACTTTTTAGAGCTTGTTTTCTCTAGTAAAACCGTGGGCTTCTTGCTTGTAGGGAAAGAATTATAATTTAATTCATAGTCATATAGTACTTCTTTAGGTTTATTATGTCATGGCCTTACTTTGGGCTTTAACTTGATTTGAACCTCTCACCTTGATGAAGTCTATTCACCAAGTCCACTTGTACATACTATACTACACATTTATTTGGAAGTTTCACCAATGCCATCTTCATACTATAGACTCATCTTAATTATATATATTTATTATTCGTAGTATTACACGGTTCACCCATGCAATACCGTACATATCATAGGTTTGTTTACAACTTTCACTTATAATCAAGCTTTATAATTTCATCTACAAGGTCAGACAAAACATTTAAGTCTGTTTCCCTTAAGTCCTATAATATTCATGTTTTACTTACAGCCATCTCTTGTCCATGGAGCAGTCAATACTGCAGCCACAACATCAGGCTAAGGACTTACATTCGGTGCTCCAAGGTTGCCACGCAGGCTTCTTACGATGACTACGCATGTAACACAAAGGAATGGGTTGATCAGACCCACACTAAGGAATCACATATGCAGTAATCGATAAGAATCTACATAGAACTATGCAACACACAACACAACTATATATACATTATCAGAGTTCCCTAACAAAACTGCTCTGATACCATAAAATGTAACAGCCCGTTGTACACCGGTATTGTTAACATTAATTATGATATTAAGCGCAGTTACAATCACAGCAGTTCATTTATAAAAATGCGAATAAACTTTTTCCGATTATTACGCGAGCATTTAAAACATAAAAAGCGTAATAATTAAAAGTTGTGACCGTAACTGTAAACTCTTGCGGAAGACTTATTTAAACTAAAAATATTTCGCAAAACGATGCGTAAATGTCATAAAACGGAAAAACGATGATTGAACTAGCCTCTAAGGAACCTAAGGAAGTGTTATAAAATGAGAAAAAAAATTTAGAAAAATAAATCCCCAAATAACACCTATATGGCCGAACCTCCAAGGAGAAAAGGGGGGATTTTGCGGTTTTCGCGTTCTGATGTAATCCGACGCGAAAATGACGAACCGGCACTTGAATTGGCCTATTGACAACCTAATGAGGCGTAACAAAATGAGAAAGAAAATTTAGAAAAATAAATCTCAAATTTACACTTGAATGGCCGAACCATCAAGGGAGGATGGGGAGGATTTTTGTGATTTTGCGTTTCGATAATATTTGACGCGTACTGATGGATGTACGTAATTGTATAGGTTGCCGTACGTTGACTTGAACCCCGAAACTTGAATCTGGGAGTTACCCTTGGTCTTGGACCAAGTGGATTGAGGTATGTATTTAGTTCAAGGCATGTATAATTGTAAATTAGCATGCATTATTTGAATTATAAGAGATTGGGAATGTCCTCTGTGTAGGCATTCCGCTGTATACCAAGTTGTGGGATAAGATGCTGCGGAGCTAGTGAGGAAATTACTTAAGGTAACCTCTTGGTACTGGGGCTTGTTCCCCTTTCCTGTTCCACCTTGCCAGTTGATGGCAACGGTAGGAAGTGTGTATGAATAGTATAGAACACATGAGCATGCATGCATTATTGCTATGGGTACTGCGGTACCGAGTCTCTGGCCAGTAGACAGTTTTATTAGCCTTCGGGCATTTTCGGACTTCCGCTGGATAGGTCTCCAAGAGGGAGTTCCAGTTGACTGCGTGTCATAGTGTGTGATCCGGGTAGGAGCACACTAGGAATGTCTTTGGCGTTTTGGTTGGTTTGGGCATCATGGTTGTGGTTTCTGTGAACACACCTTGGATGATACCCATAGGCTTATATATGCCCAGGGCGTACGTGGAATTGGGGTTACCATCCCGTATCGTCGTAGTTTGTTTCTTTATATTCCCCATTTCTCTAAATCCCTTGCTATATCCCGTTTTCAAAGTGGTTGTTTTATTCTATTGATATGCATCGAAGTGAACCATTGGGTGGAGTTTTCTCCAGAACCTCTTGGTTACTGAGATATATTCGTATATCTCACCCCGTCTCGGGGCATTTATTTCAGGATGTACCTGTAGCGTTGGAGCAGCGGGCAAGAGGCCCGCAGGGTGATAGAGGAACATTTTCAGTATTTGGCATATTGTTCATGTTGGCATGCCTAGGTCTAGCAGTTTGTATCATTTAAATTTATGTCTAAATTTGTAATTGGTGTTGTAATATTGTAAAAGGCAATTTGAAGTTAAAGTCGTAAGTTGTAATATTTAAGTGTATGTTGTAAATGTAAGAGAGGCATGATTTACCAAGATGGAAGGATTTTAGGCCTATGTTAGAGTTATGATTATATTGTGAAACTACATGTGAATGGGACCTATGTGATTGAAACAAGTAAGAAATATAATGTGAGCTCTATTGTATAAACTGTGTAATAACTATAAACTGGATTGGGTTGTAAGTGCCCCAAGGCGTTGTTGGTCCTTGTGTGTGCCACCCATTGGATTATTACTGTATTATCATGTGTTTATTACGTACATTTGAGGTTTAAATGATCGTTTACAATTTTGGGATTATTGGAAAAACAAAGGAAACTCTGGCGAAATTTCTGTAGAATTGGCAGATTTTAGGCGGATTTCGGGAGAGCATATCTCCCTCCATAAAGGTTGAATAGGGAGTGCCATACGCCATTTTGAAGTTTGAGATGTCCTCTACCTTGTGTCAAAATTTGAGGAAATTATGGGTTGATCTTCGGCCTGAAAAAAATAGACAAACACGGACTGCTCATGTGCCCCTGCACCTGAGGAAGATTCTGGACCGGATTTGGGAAATTAATTCCCGCTTCGTTTCTCAGTCAAATTAAACGTATGATATGTCAAAATGAAGTTTGAGATGTCTAGTTTGTAGGATAAAAATTTGAGAGCAAATGGTTGAATTGATTGAGTGCAGTAATTCGAGTAACGTGAGTGGTTTGGAGCTATTTTTGGGGTTGTTTGGCTATTCGCTGATCCAACTTCAAACGGCGATAACTGGAGCAAATGAGCTCCGAATTGAGCATATGATAGCTTGTTAAAAAGGGAATTAAGTAAGACAAAGATCTAATCTGAAAAGAAAGTTTGATTGCGAACGGTGTGGTCGCAAAAAAATTAAGAGTGAAACATGTCCGAATAGGTCAAAACGTAAAGTTTGGAAATTGGCTGAGTGAGTTTATGGGAACTCCTTAGTATCTTATAATAAGTAATGTGAGTTATAAAAATAGTTTAAATAAGTCTTCCGCAAGAGTTTACAGTTACGGTCACAGCTTTTAATTATTACGCTTTTTATGTTTTAAATGCTCGCGTAATAATCGGAAAAAGTTTATTCACATTTTTATAAATGAACTGCTGTGATTGTAACTGCGCTTAATATCATAATTAATGTTAACAATACCGGTGTACAACGGGCTGTTACAGAAGAGAAGAAGATGAAGATGAGGATGAAGCTGAGAAGATGGAAGAAGATGAGGATGAAGTTCATGTAGAACTTGAGAAAGGTCTTAACCAAGAGGACCGATCAACCCAAAAGCAGTCTCGGGTTGTTTGGACCGAAGAGCTACATCGGTCGGTGTTTTGTGGCCGCTGTTAATGACTTGGGTGTTGACAGTAAGTTATTCACTCTTTCTCTACAATGCAAAGTAGTGGTTATCTTAATTGTTATTAATTGCTACAATTGGTCAATCAATTTCTCTGCTTTATTTTAGCAATACTTTTATTATATTTTTGTGTAGAAATAGCAATCAAATCCTAATAATATTACAATGTGAAAACTAGTTCCATCACCTCTCTTTGCAAACTTTATTTGCACAAGTGTCTTCACATCCACTGCCCAGAATCCAACCATAATTCTTCGAACATCTGTCTCAGCCCCACTTGGATATATAATTTCTGTCATAATATTGGAATCTGCACCAAAATAAAAAATGGATTCTCCGTTGTTAATACCCGTGTGCATTTCCAAATATCAAACAAATCCACTGCCCATGTATTCCTCTATTTCAGTAATCCTTTCCTTGGAGTAAGCTAATATACTTATTTGGCATCTCTCGAAAACTGAACAAATCAAAATTCAAATTTTCCTTAATTCGATCATGATTAATTTGGTCTCATGAGAGCTGGAAGCTTCCCAATTGGTCCCAACTGTGTCTTCCATTCGCTGCCAAAAATGGAACAATGATGCCTTTTTCCATTCCTGTGAAAACTTTGGGTTTTTTTTTTTTGTATTGCAAAAGTATATGTTTGCTGTATTTTTCCAATTGCTGTATTTTTTTGTTCAACATTATTTTGAATGCTTTCTAAAATACTCTTCCTAATCTGTAGTGCACTGGAGTAGATGTCATGGCATTATTGTTAATGAAGTCTGACACATTTGTATGTTCTTTTGATTGCAGAGGTTGTACCTAGAAAAATTCTTCAATTGATGAAGGCTGAGAAGCGTCTTACTAGGGCGCATGTGGCCAGCCATCTGCAGGTATTTTTTTCTTTTCCTTTATGCTTTAATTTCATAAAACCATAGTTTTTCATTTATAGAACTTTATTTGTTTTTTTAATTGCTGCAGAAATAAAGACTTCGACTGAAAAGAATCAGGTCTAAGGCAACCCAGCAAGTCAGTCCTTTTAAATATCCTCTTCATCTGGTGAGATGATTAGTCCTAGGAAAACAAGTAATATTGTGCCATTTCAGGGGTTGGCTGACCAAAGCCAGGATGGCAGTTATGCTTCACATCTTACCAATTTAAGCTCAATAGGCTCAATCTTAAATGAAGACTTGGACTTGGACTTTGATTCTGACTTTGATCTTTATGATCCTACACAAATGATTGACTCGGATTATTACACAAATGATTGACTCGGATTATTTGTTGTCTATGTAGTTGATAACACCAATTATTTGTTGTCTATGTAGTTGTAAATGGGATTCAAATTTAATTCTTTGGCTTCCCAGATTTGTTCTCTACTGAGATTGACCTCCATTCATTTGTATTTTCTTTGAGTTTGTATAACCAACAAGTCACGTAACCATGCATTCTATCTATTTTTATACTTTTATTTTCACTATTGTTCTTGTTTGGTTAATAATTAGTCTGATCAACATCGACATTTTTTGTGAATGATTGAACAAGATTATTTGTAAAGACTGATGAGTCTAATGTGGATGGAAAATTTAGCTTTCTAAAATTTTTGTGAATGATACTGAAGTGTCAATTACTAGTATAAATGTCCATAGATTATTCAATATGTTAATGTTTTTGAGTTATATAAGAGGAGTAGATAACTCTTTGGATCATATAGCCTTAAATTATGATTGAGTAGGGTTACATAAAAGAGACAAGAGTAAAGGGGGTAAAATTGTTCTATTTACATGTTTCAGCAAGTGCTTACAGTGGTACTTACATGTAATTGACCTATGAAGGAGCATCAACATGAATCAAACTCACGACGATTTAGTAAAAATTATCAACAAGAGTTGTTATATTTTTTGAAAAGGAGTAATTATTCTACCTAATTGATAAAAAAATATATGACGTAAGAAGATGACAAATATATATGATACATGGACATGTATAGAGATGACACTAGTCCACTACCATATTCTGAAACAGAAATGTCTTAATAACATATATATATATATATATATATATATATATATGAAAGGTGGAGAAAATTCTAGATATTTGTGCTCGCTTATAGATCTAGATTACTGAATAACTGTTGTTTTAAATCCATGATCTGTTTGGTGGAAAGAGAGAAAATTTATTTATTTTATCATAAGCATTTCTTCGAAATTATAAGGTTGTCTATTTATTTTTTTAGTCCTCTTTTTTAAATTTTAAAGGGAAAATATTTAGTTACAAAAAAAAAGGGAAAATATTTTTTATTTTAAAGGATATTTCGTTTTAATATATATTTAATGATTTTTAATATTTTCTTTCCTCTGTATAATTAGAAGCAGAGAGACCTAAAATAAAAGTGATCCAATTTAAAATGACAATTAATTGTTTACAAAAAAAAATGACAATTAATTTTTCCAATTTAAAATGTGTAAATTTTATAAAAGGGTATCAGACACCGTGTAGGTGTGCATTTAAAACTCAGCAATACTTGTATTTTAGGAAAAAAAGGAAAAGGAGAAAGTTCACTTCAATTATGCATGTGTACGAGGTTAGCTGTGTATACTATGTAGGCTATTTGACCATTTTTGGGCTTTATCATGTGTATTTTCAGAGATGATCTTCAAGGTAAAGTGGCTGAGATTGAAAGTGTAAATTATCTCGAATCCAGTACTTGATTCTTGAAAGGTAAAAATGATTGAAATTATTAGGTGTGGTGGGACTAATGCTATCCGCTAGGGGTGATAATAAGGCCAAGGGCCTATCAGGGGCCTTAGGCCCGGCCCGTTTTGGCTCGGCTCGTCTTTTTTTATTATTAAGCCCAGACTTATACTCTTGCAAAAGCTTTTTTATTTAAAAGACCTCAGGCTTTCATAGCCAAGCCCGGCCTTGAAGCCTTGGAGGCTGGCCCGTATACATTAAATTTATTTATTTTTTATATTTTTATATTAATCATTTCAACATCCTTTTCTCAGTTTTCTGTCTCTGCTCTATCTCTTCTCCCCGATCTAAGTCATGTTCATCATCTATATTTATAAGCCATGCGGATTCCACGGCTTATAATGATGCTTATGGCGGCGACCGTGGAAGAAAAATTAATGTAAAATGTGGAAGAAAATTTATTGGTGGGGTTCAAATCTAGTGTAAAAAATCTAGAATATTAAGAAATGTGGAAGAAAATTTAATGTAAAAAATCTAGAATGTGGAAGAAAATTAAGGAAAAGCAACGTAAAATAAAGTAAAGGTGATGTTGTTATTTTGATTTTTTAATATTAATGTTTTTAGCACTTTCATAACTCATAGCTATATGTTGAATTGGGAATTGGGTCAACCACATTCCGCTATGGTGGGATGATAGAAAATAATGACAAAGGAAAAAAGCTAGACGAAAATTTCTAATGAAATCAACAGCTAAATAAAATAAAGGCAATAATGGTGAATCTCATACCATTGAAAAGAAGCCTAAAGCTATTTTGTTGGTTATTACTCTAAAGTAGCAAATGCATAATTAATGTAACGAATTTATGTTAAAGTGAGGAATAACAAAGTGGCAATACTTTTCCTTGTTTTTCATGTTGCAGAAGAAATTATTCCTCTTCTGCATACCCATTAAATATACGGGACTCATTATATTAAAGAAAAAAGATGGATGAGACATTTTTATGAGTCTGTAATAGGGGAATAGTTTCTCCGGAGAAATCACTTTCCATTCAATTATATGACAACATGGTTTATTTTATCACATTGATTGCTTGTCTAGGAGGATTACGTAAAGATTTTTTGTTCTTTCCATTATAGTTGATTATATAGTGTAGAAGTTGGGAGCGGTAGATGGATCACGGATGGAAATTTCAGATAAGGTTTTGGTGATGCCTGTTTGCTACTGTCACAATTTTAATTAATGACAAATGATTGACTTATATGAAATTTTGGCTCGTGGACAGGCCCTATCTCGTGGGATTATATAAGTTTTTGGCTCATGCAGGCTTTTTTATTTGTAGGATTTTTTGCCTTAACTCGTGCGAGCTAGGGCCTAAAAGGAAGAGATAGCCTGTTTTGATGACTCTACTTTATATGTAAATTTAGGGGTGACAATATGGGTTGAGCACGACGGCAGTGGCGGAGCCAGCATGACATGTTAGCAAGTGCCAAAAAATTCAGCTAGTGCCCAAATAGCTACGGTTCTTTGGCTACGACCAAAACGTGGCTAATTTTCAAAAAATTTGAACAGAATTTGCTACTTTTCAAATGTAGCTAAATGAACGTGGCTAAATAAGCCAGTGCCAAGGCAACTG
>NW_026900054.1:0-13374 GCF_033153095.1 Gastrolobium bilobum
AAACCGACTGAACTCTCGGATGTCACAATTTGACATCTTCCGAGACATCTTTTCATTAAGACCCCATTGGAACTTGGAGGTCATTTCAGCCGGGGTGGGTAAGGCTCGCCCATAGTTGGCGTATTTCACCAACTCATTGAATTTTGAGAAGTATTGGTCAATAGACATCGACCCTTGTTTGAGATCGTTATACTCATTCTGCTTTTGTTCCCTAGCCTCTCTAGGGAAGTAGTTGTCCAAGAACAATGTCTCGAATAACCGCCATGTGATCTCCCGACCTTCAGCTTCTAATGGCTGCACGGTATTTGTCCACCAATCTTCTGCTTCCTCTTCCAGCATATAAACAGAGTAAGCCAACTTCATTGCGTCAGGGCACCTCATCACCCTGAATATCTTCTCCATCGCTTGGAGCCATTTTGCAGCCGCCATTGGCTCATAACCTCCCTTAAAAGAAGGAGGTTTATGTTTTCGGAAAGCCATTAGCCTCCTTTCCTCCACTTCATGATCACCGACATTTTCAACTTGAGGTTGACGAACCTCAGTGTGATGACTCCGACTTCCGGAGTGGTGACTACCTTCACCCTCATTGTTACCCACTCCACCCTCTTCCTGTGAAGGAGGTGGAGAAGGCGTAGCAGTGTGAGGAGGAGGAGTAGGTTGCCGGTTCACGGGCCTAGGACCCCTCAACGTCCTCAGCTCGGTCATCATCGCGGCCATAGCAGTCCGCGAGTCTTCATTTGTCTTTAACAAATTTTCATTGGCTTGCCTGCTAGCAGCCAACTCTCTCTGAACGGCTGCAAGAGCTTCAGCCACGGGATCAGGCTGTACGCCCGTTGCCCCACGACCACTTCTAGGCCTCACTAGAGCAGCCAAAACAGGTTCTGGCTGAGCATTGGTGTTTGATGGTCCGGGGTTGTTTCGGTTCCTCGTCATGTCACTACACATGTTACACAAAGAAGTGAGTTGATCAAGCCCACACTTAGTGATCACAAATGCAATAATCATCAAGAGTACTAAAACAACTATAAAGCATCAAACACTAAGCATACTCACAATAGCTAACAGTTATTCCCGACGAAACTGCTCTGATACCATAAAATGTAACACCCCGTTCTAGAACCGGTTTGTTAACATCGCATTATGATATTAAGCGCAGTTACAATCACATGGGTTCAATTAAAATCCGGATAAATTTTTCATTTTAAAACGTACCGAACTTATAATACCCAATTTCGTGATCATAACCAAATTACCTTGCGGAAACAGATAAATTAAGCTTAACATCATGTTCATTTTCCATTTTTAAACCTTTAATTTACTTCTTGTTTAGTTCAATACTTCTACTATATTGTAGGTTTCTTCATTAGCTACCTGTGGCTTCAAACCGTGCTCAAATCGGAGCACTGTAGCCCAAGTTAGGACAATTTGGAGCAACACAAGAGAGTGTTGGTCACAGGCCCAGCGCGCTTCAGCGCGCTACCGGGCGCTCAAGCGCGCGCTATCGGGCGCTAAAGCCTCCATCTGGGCGCTTAAGCGCACGGAGGCAGTAAGCATCAGCATTTCCAGTGTGGATGGGCGCTTAAGCGCGCAACAGGGCGCTCAGGCGCGCTAGCCTGGGCGCTCAAGCTCCCACTGGGACGTTTTAGCGCGCAGAGACAGAAGCATCTCCTCCTTCAGTGGCGAAGGGCGCTTAAGCGCGGACCAGGGCGCTCAAGCGCGCAACCCTGGGCGCTTAAGCCCCACCCTGGGCGCTAAAACACGAGGGGGCAGTAAGCCACCCAACTTTCTGCAGCAAGGGGCGCTTAAGCGAACGCCAGGGCGCTCCAGCGCGCAATCCTGGGCGCTTAAGCCCCCACTTGGGCGCTCCAGCGCGAGGAGGCAGAATGCATTGGCACTCGCAGGGGCAGCAGGGCGCTTGGGCGCGCTCCTGGGCGCTTAAGCGCGCTGCCAGGGAATTCCAATTCCCACATTTCTCAAGTCCAAGCCTAGGGGCAAATGCATCCCCATTACAAACCCCAATTGTCTATGCCCCAACTAAATCCTAGCACTCATCCAACCTCTCCTCATGAGATTTAGCTAGAATTTGGGCAGCATGACCTTTGTTTTCTCATCGTTTACCAATTTAAATAAAGGGATACCTAATTGATTTTCAGCACAACCAATTCAACAACTCAATACATCACAAGCATGCATATATTGAGTCTCAAGAAGACATCATTTACTTTACATATCCTTTACAATTCATAGAACTTAGCTTACAAAACACTATGATCATTCCCTTGGCTCCCATCAACAATAGGTGTAACCAAAGGCATGAGCATAGGCTAAGTTCATCCAATGAATCAAGATATACATATGATCATGGGCTTTCAAAATAAAATCCTATACATGTCAACTACAAAAGGCATGCATAAACTCAAAGAAGTGCCATATTTCATGCATAATCCAGATATGGCCACTTGCCACCAGAGGCTCCTGCAGCATCCTTACCTGAAAGGGGGTCCCCACAACACGGGGTGAGATATACGAATATATCCAGTAAACCAGGGGTCCTTGGAGCATCTCTCCACCCCACAGTTCCATATCAGTGTAATAGCAATAACAATAATAATGCAGTAAATACATATCTATGCAAAGTGCAATACATCTCCAGGAGAAATCCCTCGAGCTCTCAAGCTGTCCTAAGGAAACTCAGATGCAAATAGTCCTACTGGCCAGCTAACTACCAAGTATGATTTACGCATCGTCATGCCACATACCAACATAGGGAAACACCATCCTATGCCACACCAAATGCATACACATACGTATAACAAAGCATTACACTATTTTATTGCATTTATATACACAATCACCACCTCCACCCTTTCAGGGCTTGGTAGAACAGTCAAGGGAATTACACCCAAGGTCCGAAGGCTTACCTCAATGCTTCAGTCAACCTTTGTTCTTCACCAACAGTTTCAGCAATCAACTTTTACAAACATACACCTACACATGGTGTAATGCAATCAACACATTGCATCCAAGAGTATTTCATAACTATCAACCAAGCTATACAATTCATACCAAACATAAGCATGAACTCACCTATCCAATGGAGCTAATCAAGCTCCATAGCTTGCTCCAATGGTTGGTCTCTCAAGGTTGGCCCAATTGCCTCAATCCTAGACAACACCAAGGCATAATCAACAACCAACCAAACCAAACCATTTATCAACAATGCAAGAGATCCAATATCTAAGTGTCATATTCTTGCCATTTTCCAAATATACTCATTTAGCTATCTAAGCTCATTTTCACCGATTAAACGTCGTTCCTAGCATTTTTCACAACATGCTCTAAGCTCCATTCTTCCTAGAACATAGCTAATTCAACTACATTTCATAAAAATCCCAATTTACTATTCACAAACCCTAACTCATGCCAATTTCAAGGAATCATGAGGTTCAAGGGTTAGAATCTTACCACCAATGGTCACACAACCAAGGATTGATGGCTCCTCAAGCTTCAATGGAGGTAGAAACTCTCAAAACCCCAATTTTCACCAAAGGGCCGAATTTTTGAGAGGTAATATCTCTCTCCACAATGCTCCCCACTCAAAACAAAGCTAGGATTATGAAAGAGGGCGAGATTCTAAGCGATTTAGGCTTTTGAATCATCCAAAACCATCAAGGTTTGATCTCTCTCTCTCTCTTTCCCTTTTCTTCTTCCCTCTCTTCTCCCTCTCTTCTCTTCTCCTTTCTGGTTCGACGGGTTGGGTGGGGAAATGAGGGGTTCTTTTGGTGACTTAAGTCACTTAACATAGGTTAAGTGGCTCTAAGCGGGTATTGGTTCGTCTATCTATTTAACTCCAATAATTACCAAACTTTACCCAAAAGTCTGGAATATTATTCTAGGAATATTACTATTTTTATTTTTATATTTTGGGTACTTTTGCCAGTACCCATTTATACCCCTTAATTTTCACTGAGTACACTTTTTAACTCCAAAGTGACTCAGATTCCTTTAATTAAGCCTTATACTTAATTTCACTCACTAAAACATGTTTAATTAATTAATTACACTTGATTTACTAATTAATTAAGATGGGCTATTATAAGCTACATCCAGCAATATGTACTATATTCTCTTTACCGACACTCGTTACAAGTTACTCAGTTTATAAGGAAAATATAAATAGAATTACAAACTTTAACAAAAGTTATTCATGGACCAAAGCCCAAGCTACTAAGAAAAAAAAATACAATAAGCTAGAGACTTCCGTTGGCTTTCTTTGCGTCCCGCCAACAAAAGTCGTTATCTGAATGCGAAGTATGATCCATATCCAACAATTTTTTCCAATAAATAGCATACATTCAACTGAAAAATAAAATATTACTTAATAAACAATACTGGATATCCCAATTAAAATAAAAATGTATATCAACAAATGTAAACAAAAACAATCCTAACAAATTAAAAAATTATATGTAAACAAAACGAAATATAAACAAAAATGTTGCCTACAAAATGAACTAAAAACAACTATAATTAGAAATGATGTCTCCAAAATAGCAGCATTTATCATCTGGAGTCGATCTCTTCTTCTTGTTGTTGTTATGCCAAATTCATTTTTTTAACCTTTAATTAATTAGGATTAAAGGAACGTGCATACAAAGTTGCAAACATGAGAAGAAGTCGAATAAGATAACAAAAATCAAATGAAAATTTTGTTGAGTCCCAAGCAAATCATATGAAATGACTGAGTGGTTACACTTACATGTGGTATCAAAAGTTGCAACTAACATTTTGGGTTGAGAAACATTGGGAATGAGGTAGATATTCTTGTGGTTGATTTTTTATCTTTTCCTTTTATAGGTTTTTTTGTGTGCATAAACTATTCGGTATTCGATCACCAATAAGCTTCGACTAATCTTGATTCGAGCTTGGTAGAACCACAAAAGAAGCAAAATTTTTCCTATCGAGTTTTTAACATTGCATGCCTAGGGCTTGGACTCTAGATAACTGATTAAATTGAAACAACCCATGTCAATTGATTCCCATGTTTGATAATTTTTCTTTAAAAGGTTGAGGTCGTCGTGGTTGAGTGAGGGATAAGGCTTTCTTGATAATTTTTTATTTTTTATTTTTAAAAAAAATAATTAAGTGTAATAGTCTATTAATATTATAAAAATATCTTTTTTTATATATAATTATAAAAATAATAATTAGGAAACATTGGGATACATCACCCCAAAAGCTAGCTCTAAGAGTGGGAGTGTTCAAGTCCTTATAAACTCCACATGTAAAGAACCTTGGGATACATCACCCCAAAAGCTAGCTCTAAGGGTGGGAGTGCCCAAGTCCTTATAAACTCCACATTAGTTGCTTATACAATCAATGTGGGACTATATATCTCAACAGTAGCCGCCAACTCTATCCCCTTCCTTGATTCATTCCCCAATTATCTTTACTGATATAAAAGTTAAACATTTTCTTATTGTATAACTAAAATAGGGAGTTGTTCAACCAAAAAAAATTGCTATGATATTTATATGGGTACTATGTAGTCAAACTTTTTGGGTAATAGTAGTAAACGAATCCGCCTTTAAATACATATTTTTATACATTGATAAACGAAATAAATTGTTAGATTTATCTAACACTAGAAAGGAAAATTAAATTTTGTATACTTGATCATAATTGAATATTTCTTCTTATGTGCCAATTAATGATTTGTGGCTCACTTGTATGGCCTAATTGAATATTTAGGCTAAGATATGATAATTTAATCAGTTTCAGAATTTGATTCAGATTGTAATAATATGCTGGGTTTGGAGCAGTACCTGAGTCCCTGTTCTTTGTATTTGCTAGATCATTTTTATCAAAGTTATTGACAAGAGATCCCTTGCAGTGTAGTTTCCATTAAGTGAACTATTTTTCTGTCTCTCTGTCTCTAATGGAGTCAATATAATATAGATGCTTGTATAAATGTTAGCTCACTGTTATGTACCTAGATCTTTAGTCAGATAAATAACAGATTAGTTGAAAATTGTTGCAATTGTTCACATTTGCCTTTTAAATTGAAAATAGTATAATATGGGCATAAGATTAACTCATGTGATAATTTTTTCATTCATTTCAATTTCAGTTAACATCAATAGATATTTTGCTTTTTACCTTTCAGCTGTGGTATGTTGTTGCATTGACTACCACAGCCATTTACAGAAGTACAGAGAAGGAAGTTTAAGCATCTTGCAAAACTCCTGGATGAGATAATGTTAAAAGCTGCTACCTCTAAGGTTTTTATTTTTATTTTTATTTTATGGGCCTCTGCCTTGTTTTGTATTCAATAATTTGGGGGATCTAAATCTTCCTTTATTTTAAATATTTTTCTGCACTATATCTTCTTTAATTTTAAATACTATTTTTGTGTTGTTAATGTTTTGAACTTATTTTTTAGGAGGATTACATGAACTATGAATAATCACAACCAACAGCATGTTAGCTCTTCTTCAATTGGTACAATGATAGCAAACCATGGTATGTCACACATTCCAAATTCAAGCATGGTGGTTACATCTTTTATAAATGCCTCAATGATTTTTTACTCCACAGTGCTTTTACTGAGTCTTGTTGATGAATAATGTCATAACAAATTCAGATTTGAAACTTTCTTTCTATTTGACTTCATCTCCTCTTTTTCCTATGGGAATGAGAGATCCCAATCACAATGGTATCACAGTCTCAGCAGCCAAAATGGGTAGTGGAATGAGATATGATTGGTGCCATAAATAGTGGTCTCAAAAATGCTGCTATAAATAGTAGTCTAGGATGGATTGGATAATCAGACACCGACACTACATAAGTGGTGGATAGTAAAAGCTGGAGTTTTACAAACTTGGCGAACAGGAGTTAGAAAATTAATTAGTGACTATTATGGTTATGGTCTCATCCAATTTAAATTATAAATTTATGAGTTATGTCTATTCATTTCGAATAAAATTTAATAAAACTTAATATGATTTGGTTTAGGTGGGGACTGAGGAGCTATATTTTTTTTCAACCAAACTACCCAACCTCCCTAATCCCTATATAACAAAGCTTGAGTATTTTATTATGGGATTAATATTTTTGATGTTGTAAGAAATAATTTTATCTATTATACACACATAAAGATGTGTGGGGTCAATGTTAAATTTCTCTCTCTCTTTTCTTTACACGGTCTTACATGAACTCACACTTTTAAGTGTGTGTAAGTAAGAGATAAAATTATCTCCTATAATATGAGAAATAATAATCTCTTTTATTATTTGCTAAGTATTTCATTGGTTTTTCTAACATATTTTTTTTTCAGATCAGATGAAACTCTCGTGAGGCTGCACATCTTCAGCTTCGATCTCCTTGGGCCACTGCTCAACCATGCGACACTGATTGATTATGATTCTTACCCCTTTGAGGTCATAGAAGTTAATTTGTGGCAGAAACTATAGACTAAATACATTTGGGGAAAGTATTTTTTTAAGTTTTAACATTTATAGTTAATGTTCTGAGTCATCTATACTAAATGTTTGCTTGTCTTTGATTTTATTGTCTTGTTTTGAGAATATTTTTTGCGTATCTAAGAAAAAGCAAAAAAATTAGCTTACCCCTGTTGGATATATGCTCTTTTGGTCACTAAAGTCCTATTGGGCTTCAGTGAAACTTGAGCCCATGAGACTTAGGGTTGAGTTATGTCTAAGACCTAAGTGTATATATTCATAGTTTTCTCCTCTTGTGCCTCCAAGGTGAATAGATCATCAGAAACAAACCCCAAGAGGCAGACGTTCATCATCTGAACGGTTGCCCACACAACCATCTCATCCTCCTCGAGAGATAGTCTGGAAGATCTGCCACAGTCTAGCTTCAAGGAGGTTGTTCGTGCTGCGGCGCTAAGGTGAGCTGTTCGTGAAGAGGAATCCTACAAGGGAAGATTCTACACGACACCTGCGCACCGAGAGGTAATTGTGAAACAAGGATGATTCGGTAAGCATACCAATGTACTAGGTCCTAAATCGCTTCCGCATAAATCTAAGATATCCTTCAATTGGTATCAGAGCCTTGGCTGTACATTGGTATGTGAATCTAGTTTCACTATTCATGTAATTAGTTTTGCTTCTTGAAATGTGGCACCTAGGGTTCTAGGATTATGGTATGAATCTAGCATGTGTATTTTATAATTCATTTTCATAAAAGTTTAAATTTTAATCGGTAAAAATGCTTTAATCCATGGTTAGGGTCTCTCGTGTATTTCTCGATTTGTAACAAGGAGGCTAATCCCATATGATTAGGTTTCCTCCTTGCTGTTTTTGTTTATTTTTGGAATTTCTGTGTATTTTTTCAATATTTTGTAAAAGTTCAAGATCGAGAAATCGCGAGGAAGATGCGCAGTCAGCACTGTCGGAGATTTTTCGAGGACTTAACGATCTCGAAATGGGGCGATCTATATATGGTTGGAAAGAGGACGGAAAGATGAACGCAAAGGTGGGTGGATCACCACCATCGGAGACTCCACGCTCTACCACGCGCCTCCACAAGAGGCTGAGAGTGGCCGCCACTCTCCGGCAAAGAATGGGAGAGTGAGGGAGCGTCCAGCCACCTTTTTTGGGTGGTTCCGGCGGCGGTGCACTCGTCTCTACGTGGCGGTCCTTCCCCTGGAGTTTCAGCGTGATTTGACTTCGGGTGACGGCGCGACAGACCTGACGGCTAGGGTTCCTCTTTCGCGTCCTAGGGTTTCTCGCCAAAGGATTGGGTCTTTGGGCTTTTGGGCCCATGAAACCATAAAGGGGCTTGAGACAGATACTATGGGCTAGGCGAAAGTCGAATTCCAAAGTTGTATTATTTAATTTAATTTAATTTAATTTTGTTTAAAATAGGAAGGTCATGGATTAAAGTAATTATGATTTATTATTTAATGCTTTTATTGATTGGTATAAATTATATGATTGATAACATGCTTTATTGTGATAACATGCCATATAGAATAGGTGGTGCCATATTGTTGCATAACTTGTATGATTGCATGAGCATAATAGCTATTATGTCTTCAGCGACTAGTATGATAGTTATTATGGGATTATTTTGATTTTAAATCATCCTAAGAAATTAATTAATAATTATTATGATTTTTATTAAAAATCTAGATTAATAATTGAATTAATTAATTTTGGATAATTAACATCAAGACAAATAATCGTTATGGAAATTATTTTGATTTCAAATTATCCTCATAAATGATAATTATTATGATTGTTGCAATCTAGATTAATAGTTAAGTCAGCTATTTGGATGATTTAAATCTAGAAAAATAATTAGAGAAAATTTCCTAAGAGAATTCTTTTATTTTGCGAGTAATTTGTGGGTTTTCTGAAATGGTCATGGAATAACACACGCTGCATACAACATTCATGTATCATGATTGTTTGGAGCACACGCTGACGTAAAGTGACCGGATTTCAGGACCTTAATGCTTTCAAAATTATGTTAAGCTTAGTGCACGTTTATCGGCGCTATTACTTATATAGTTTTTGAAATCAAACAAAGAATACTCTCAATTAAATAATTCTTGGAAATTAGAAAATGTTGCTTATGTTGAATGGAAGGAGATTTAAATTAAGATATTAATTTAACCTTCAAGCGCATTATAGGACCATTAATAAAATAATCATGTGAAGTCCCATCGAATAAGCATGATTGGATTTTATTAGATTGGACTTAAATATCTATGGGAGGAGATTTAAATTAAGAAATTAATTTAACCTCCAGGCGCATTGTGGGCCTATCAATAAAATAATCATGTGAGGCCCCAACGGATTAGCATGATTGGATTTTATTGGGCCTTAATAATATCAAAATTTTAATAAAGTATTGTACGACCCATCGTCGATAATACTAAGTTATTAAAGATAATTTTGAAATTAAACAATGAATTCGACTGGGCTTATGAAAATTCTCAAACAAAAATGTTGAATGGGTGAAGGTTTTAAAAATTTATTAATTTTAAAACCTGTGGGCTCCATTTGTGGGTTTATTAGTGAAATGGTTATCGCTGAAGCCCCATCGGATAAGGATAATCAGATTTCACTAGATTAAATCTTAATAATTTCAAAATTTTAGTAAAGTATTGTACGGCCCATCGTCGGCAATGCTTAGACACTAAGGATAATTTTGAAATTAAACAATGGTTAATTACATTCAACTTTGGTAAAATTGTTAACCCTCCCATCGAGGCTCTGGCAATGGCACTGAAGGCCCAAATAACAATTTTGGTTTTTACAAGTGACTTGCCCATCGTAAGCCTTGTAAAGATAAACTGAAGGATTGTTAACAATAAACAAGAGTAGTTATGAGAATCTACTTGCACTTCGTTTGTTTATTGCATTATTTGTTTGTAATTGTGTGCTTTATATGTTTTTCAGAAAATATCTTAGAAATGATTTTGAGTCGAAAACCTCTAGATGGTACCAACTATGAATAAGTGAAAAGCAAATTTTTTGATATTGTTCTAAAACATGGAAGCTAAAATTTGTCCTGACAATGTGAGGGCCATAGCAACCTGCAGAGAAAGCGTTTAAGGAAACTAAGATGCATTTCTCAGATTGAGAAATGGCAGATATGGTAGTTCGTTGCTATATTATTGTCAGTCTTTCCAAATACTTGCAGAAGCAAGTGTACATGATTAAGAGTGGAGTAAAAATGCTTCAGACTCTTAATGACATGTTTGCTGCGTCTAGCAGCTCTGCTAGACAGAATGCAGTCGGTGCAGGTTTTGCTAAGAGTCTTGTTAAATCCAAAGGGAAACCCAAGGGTGGTAACAAGAACAAAATGACTTGGTTATCAGTTGTCAAACCAGTTGCTATGAAGAAGCCGCAAGGCAAGTTCTTCAAGTGCAGACTGAAAGAAAAATTGCCCAGAGGTGATGAAAAGAACCAGACATGGGTATATTGAGGCCTGATCAGTGAATGAATTATTGATTCAGGAATCACTGATTATGTTTGTTACTCTTTGTAGTAGTTCAAACATGGCATACCTGTCAGCAATGGACATAGATATTTTAAGCTTGAAAATGGGAACTTGTGTCTGCATTTGCAGTAGGACAAGTTATTTATAAGACTATGGTTTTGGGTGACTGTTTATTTGTTCCAGATTTCAAGAGGAATTCAATTTTTGTTAGTTGTTTTGGTTAAAACATGGGTTGACAATGCAATTGATTCCTCAGTTACATTTCGAAGTTCATCTTCGTCTTGTTTTTTCTGGTACATTGTTTAAATAGTCTTTATTACATATGTCCTATACCCTTTTTTAAATTTGTTATGTTGAATGGAAAAGGTGATGAACAAGAACATTCACCAAAGAAATAAAAGTTTCAAATGAAACATAACTTTGGCCTTTGTGATTGAGTCACATTATCTCAAGTAGGAAACATGTTTTAGTTAAAAGAGGGACTGAAAGTTCAAGAATCTTTTAACTAACAGCTACATGTTAGTCTTATTTGGAAGGTAAAATGGCCAAGCAATCCTACAAGGGCCAAAAAGGTTTGCGCAACTATTCAACTGGAACTGGTACATACTAATGTATGTGGACCAATTAGCGTTCAGGCCAGAAGAGGTGATGAGTACTTCATTATATGAATGTTTACTCTGGATTTGGACAGATGAACCAAGTGCGTCGTAAGTCTAAAGTTTTTGGAAATTTCCAAGAGGTTTAGTCTGAGGCAGAAAAGCATGTAGGTGTTCAAATCAAAAACACTTTGGTCTGACTAAAGTGTTGGCTGCTTATCTGGTAAGTTCAGGTCTTACCTGATTTAAGAGGGGATAATTTTTGTAACTGTCAACTCTAAGAACGCGTTAGTTGAATGAAGTTGCAGTATGCAAAAATCAAATATTTCTAAACTTGGTGAAGATCATGTTCAGTTATTCATCTTTGTCAATGTTGTTCAAGGGAGATGCCTAAAAGAAGGAAATGTATCTTCTTAACTTGATTCCGTCAAAGTTTGTTGTAAAGACACTTAAAGAATTATGGAAAGGGTGCAAGCCCAGATCAAACCATATTCAGATTTAGGGTGCTACGACACACGTCCTACAACAGCAGTCAAATGAGATGGAATCTTGTATGGAAGAGTGCATATCTTTTGGCTACCCTAAGAGAACTAGGGATGATTTCTTATTTAGTCTTAAGGACAAGATAATCTAAGTGAGCACTCACAAGATTTTCTTAAAAGAGGACTAGATAAGAAATTATAAGCTCTTAAGTTAGGTTATTCTTGATGAGATTTATCTCAGATCAAGAATTTTCAGAATCTCTAGAAGCTCCATCCACTGTTCCCTTGATTGTTCAAGAGGGGATAAATATATCTCTAGGTGAACAAACAAGAGAACCGTAATTGGAAATTCAACATGATAATATATAAGTGAAACTAGTAGAAATATTAGTATCACATGTAAAGGAACAATATCAAGGATAATCGGATCCTCAAGAAATTGAAGATCCATCATTTGACCCACTATTTGTTTTACCTATAAATACACAAGGTCTAGTGCAGTACATTCGTAGTAGGAGAGAACCTTGTTAACTCTCAAGTTGTCTCTTGTTGAGTGATATTGATCCTACTAGTTACGATAATACACTAGAAGATGTTGTTGATCAAGTGTTGCTCACGCTATGAACAATGAGATGAAATATTTGTATTTCAACTCCGTTCGGTCCTAGTAAATACACCAAGAGGGGTAAAACCCACAAGGTGCATGTGGACATAAAAGGCAAAGAGAGGATGGACAGAAAGGTGAAAACCTTCAAAGCTAGCTTGGAGGCATTTTTTGCCAGACGCCATGCTTGAGTCTATCCAGATTCTCTTAGTTGCTATAAGTCTCAATTATGAGATTTCATTTTGGGAGTTGGATGTCAGGATATCTACATACAACAACCAAAAGGGTTTATAGCAAATGAGTAGGAACACACGGTATGCAAGTTATGAAAGTCTATTTCATAGACTTAAGCAAGCATCCAGGTCTTGAAACATCAGTTTTGATCAGGTTATCAAAATTTTGATTTTGAGAGAACCTTGATGAATGATGTGTATTTGTATGTAAAGGATACAACGGAAGACAGTAGCTTTTCTGGTACTTTATGTATATGATATGCTCCTTATTAGAAACAATGTGGAGGTAATATCAAACATAAAGAGTTGGCTAAGTTAGTGTTTTGGTATGGAAGTACTGGGGAAGCCAATTATATTCTTGGTATAAAACTCTTATGAGACCGGAAGAATAAGTTGTTGGCATCACCTCAGGCTACTTACATTGACAAAACCCAAAATTCAACATGAGAATTCTAAGAGAAGAATTATAATTCTCAGAT
>NW_026900055.1:0-133123 GCF_033153095.1 Gastrolobium bilobum
CAGGTGAGTGATTCCATTTCAAAATTCAAAATTTTAAATCAGCTGACTCATTATATGAGATGACCAATTCCAATGTGAAGGTAAGTGGCGCATTAAACGTTTCGTTTGAAGTTATTTTTAATGCTCCCCTGAATTTCGAATTAGTGTGTTGGACTTTTAAATTTTTAAACAAATTAATAAATGCCAATAAAAGCGGTAGATTGGTCGATTTTTTGTAACGAGGAGCTATTGACATTTTTCTTATTATGTGGCCTATTATCATGTGTTGAACTTTGACAGTGTACCAAGGCCTTAATACTTGTTTTTTAATATTTTGATATCAACTTCGCTTCTTCATTTGCAAACCCTTTTGTTTTTTTCCTTTGCATCCCATAATGAGTAGTAATCTATCAGCAATGAAAACTACTTCGCGAAAGAGACGACACAGTCATGAAAGGTTTGCACTGAAAGGTACGGCAGAAACAATATGCTTAGTTTTCTTTGTTGAAGTATATTACCATCTGATTTTTGTTTTCGTAATGTTCCTACATTTTCTGCTTCTCCTTTTCCCAGGCAAGTTCTCTTTATCATTTTTTCTTGTGCAGCAAAATTATCAGTAAGAATAGCATGTGTGTTGTTATTATTTAACGTTTTAATTTTATTTTGTATACTATTTAGCATTTCTCAAGTAACCAATGTAAGCCGTGTTTGCTACAGACACCAATTCACCCGATCAGCCCGTGTTAGACATATCTTCTGTCAACGAAGGTCGTTGTATAAATTAATTTGATTATTTTTTATTCTGAATTATAATTTTCTTTGTAATATGACTTTTTGCTCTTTGAATATATGTAGATTATTGGGACGTTGGGGATCCCACTTTCATCTGCACGCATTGTGGAGCAAGTATGTGGTATGAAGAGAGACTTAAAAAAGACAAAAAGTCATGCACGCCTGAGTTCGGTTTGTGCTGCGGCAATGGAAAAGTTAAACTTCCTTCTTTAAAAATGGCTCCGGATACATTGCTTCAACTGCACAATAATGAAGATATAAGGAGCCGTCATTTTTTACGATATATTCGAACGTACAACATGATTTTTGCCTTCACCTCCTTCGGTGCAAAAGTTGATAGATCCGTAAATGAAGGTTTTGGACCTTACTGTTTTCGAGTTGGAGGACAGGTTCATCATTTAATGGGCAGCCTTATTCCGCCTGATAACACGTCTCCAAAATTTGCTCAACTTTATATCTACAATACCGAGAATGAAATTGACAATATATTGGATTTTCTAAGGCATTGCTCTTTGTTTATTTTCGCATTTTTTGTGCATTGAAGTGTATTATTTGTGTTATTATAGTTAGTTTACTAACGATTACATGTTATTGGAAATGCAGTCCCACAAACAATGAAGACATCCTAGATCCCGGTATTGTGAGATCTTTGAAGGAAATGCTAGATGAGCACAACAGAATTGCGCAATCTTTTTGGTATGCTAGAGACCGTTATAAGGAAGATGACTTCAATGGGGTGAAGTTGAGGCTTATTCGAAAGCGTGGAAGCGATGGAAGAGTTTATAATCTTCCCTCTGCATCTGAAGTTGCTGCTTTGATTGTAGGAGATATAGACAACGTCATGGGTGACAGAGACATCATTGTGGAGACACAAACCGGACTTTTGCAGCGCATTGATGTCAAGCATCCCTTATATCTTGGCTTACAATATCCTTTGTTATTTCCTTGTGGAGAGGATGGTTATCGCGATGATGTCCAGCGTGCTTCCATTTCCAGTGGTAGGACAAACCCAAGATCAACGATTAGCATGAAAGAATTCTTTTCGTTTAGGCTTCAAATGAGATCAGGGGAGTCCCAAATTCTTCTTCACTCCAGAAAACTATTCCAGCAATTCCTGGTTGATGCTTATACCGTGGTTGAGTATGACCGTCTTATTTTCATTCGCCATAATCAAAATCAACTAAGGGTAGAGTTGTACAAAAATATAATACATGCATCGGATAAAGGGGAGGATGCAACTGTTAAAACTGGAAAGCGTATTATTCTTCCTTCTTCATTCATAGGCGGACCTAGATATATGGCTGAGAATTGTAAGGATGCTTTTGCAATCTGCTGTTGGGCTGGATATCCTCATCTTTTTATAACAATCACCTGCAACCCTAAGTGGCTAGAAATTACACGGTTTCTTAGGGCCATAAACTTAAACGCTGAAGATCGACCTGATATTCTTTGCAGAGTTTTCAAGTTCAAGTTAGACCAATTGCTCCATGATTTAAAAAAAAGAACATGTTCTTGGCAGAGTTAATGCATGTAAGTATATGGGCAAAATCAATTTTTACAACTTTACTGGAACCCACAAATGCTCTATATGTATTATTGTCTTCTAATCCAGCCTTTGATCGTTTATTGAACTGTAACAGATGTTTGTACAATTGAATTACAAAAACGTGGACTCTCTCATGCTCATATTCTGTTGTTCTTGCACCCTTCTAACAAGCCCAACAATGGACTTGATATTGATATATTGATTTCAACAGAGATTCCTAACAAGGAAACACATCCTTCTCTCTTTCTTGCTGTCACAAGTTACATGATGCATGGTCCTTGTAGTGCTAACAATTACAAGTCACCTTGCATGAAGGAGGGAAAGTGTACAAAGAAATTTCCAAAGGGTTTTTGTTCCCGTACGATTATTGATGATGACAGATTCCCTTATTATAAGAGAAGAGATAATGGGAGGGTTGCGAAGAAAAATGGTGTTGAACTTGATAATCGTTTTGTTGTGCCTTATAATGCAAAACTCCTTTTAAAGTACCAGGCTCATATTAATGTGGAATATACCTGTCAGACCAGTGCTATTAAATATCTTTTTAAATACATTCATAAAGGAAATGATAGAGTTACTGCTGCTATACATCATTCAGATGATGAAATTAAAATGTTTTATGATTGTAGGTACTGAAATTAATCTCCATTAGCTTTTGAATTACTGTGCATGTATTACTTTTTATACTAGACTCCATTTAACATAATTCTTTATTTATGATAGGTATGTATCCACATGTGAAGCTGCTAGGAGAATATTTGGATTTGAAATTCATTACAGAAACCCCCCTGTGATGAGATTGTCATTTCACTTACCCAATGAAAAGACCGTTGTTTTTCCTGATACTGCATCAATATCTGAAGTAAAGACAAGGGAGGAGTTTAGACAATCAATTTTTGAGAGTTGGATGGATGCAAATAAAAAATTTCCAGAAGGTAGGCATCTTACTTATGCTGAATATCCAACTCATTTTGTTTATAATGCAAATAGTCAAGAATGGCATCCTAGAAAAAAAGGATTCTCAATTGGAAGAATAAATCGTTTTTCTGCAAATAGTGGAGAATATTTCTATCTTCGAATGCTTCTTAATTTTAAAAAGGGTTGCACAAGTTACGAGGATCTGAGAACTATCAATGGGGTGATGTTTCCAACATTTAAAGATGCTTGCTATTCTCTTGGACTTTTGGATGATGACAATGAATACATTGATGCAATTAAGGAGGCAAGTTCTTGGCAGTCAGCTTTTTATCTTAGACGTCTTTTTGCTTTGTTGTTGTTCGGTAACTCAATGAATAGACCTGAAAATGTTTGGGGGAAGTGTTGGCAATTTCTCTCTGACGATGTTCTTTATCGACATAGAACAACAGTAGGACATCCAGGTATTCATTATGAACATATCGTATGCACTATAATTTTTTATCATTATTTTTTTCTGTTGAATATACCGCTTTTTGTGAAAAAATAATGTACCATGAGTCCTGTTAGAATTGTACTTTCAATTGTCATTTTTTCATTGTTTTCTACGTTCCTACAGATGCAAATCTTACTGAAGAACAAATAAAAAACACAACACTTGCTAAAATTGATAAAGTGCTACAGAGTAATGGAAAATGCCTTTCTGATTACCCTTCAATGCCCTGCATCACTGGTGCATCTTTGCTTGATATGCACAATCGCTTAGTGCTTGATGAATTACTGTATGACAAATTGTTTTTGGTTGAAGAACATAAAAGACTAATGAGTTCCCTTACAGATGAGCAAAAAGTTGTCTATGACAAGATAATTTCAGCAGTTTCAGTGGGTACAGGGGGATTCTTTTTTCTATACGGCTTTGGTGGTACAGGAAAAACATTTATTTGGAATACATTGTCAGCATCCATTAGATCAAAAGGCGAAATTGTACTTAATGTTGCTTCTAGCGGGATTGCATCACTTTTGCTTCCTGGAGGCCGGACAACACACTCTAGATTTCGTATTCCAATTCAGATCACTGAGGATTCAACCTGTAATATACGGCAGGATTTTAATATTGCCGAATTGCTAGCGAAAACAAAGCTAATCATCTGGGATGAAGCTCCAATGGTACACAGATTTTGCTTTGAGGCTCTAGACAAAACACTTAGAGATGTTCTTAGATTTTCTGATTCAAGTTGTGTTGATAAACCATTTGGTGGGAAAGTTGTTGTTCTTGGGGGTGACTTCAGGCAAATCTTACCTGTTGTTCCTCATGGAAGCAGGCAAGATATAGTCCATGCAACCATTAATTCTTCTTGTCTTTGGTCTCATTGTCATTTATTAACTTTGACCAAGAACATGCAGCTTAGTTCTGGAAGTGACATTCACAATTTAATGGAAATAAAAGAATTTTCTGATTGGCTTCTTAAAGTCGGGGATGGTGTTCTTGGAGATGATGTGGATGGAGAATCTATTATAACAATTCCAGATGAATTATTGATTAAAAAATCACTGAATCCACTTTCAGATTTGATGGATTTTGTGTACCCTGATATCTTGGATCATATTTTAGAACCCACATTCTTTAAAGAACGTGCCATTTTGACTCCAAAATTGGCAGATGTTTCTATTTTAAATGAGAACTTAATGTCTTTGATTCCAGGTGACGAAAGAATATATTTAAGTTCAGATAATATTTTGAAGCAAGACGGTAATTCTTCCCTTGAGGATGATGAATTCTCACCTGAGATCTTAAATACCTTCTCCTGTTCTGGGCTTCCGGATCATAAATTAATTTTGAAGGTCAAAGTTCCAGTCATGCTATTAAGAAATATTGACCAATCAAGAGGTTTATGCAATGGAACAAGATTGCTTATTACAAGATTAGGCAATCATGTGGTTGAGGCAATTGTTCTTACAGGAAGCAATATAGGAGAAAATGTGTTAATCCCTAGAATGACAATGAGCTCCTCAAGTCATTCTTTTCCTGTAAATTTTCAAAGAAGACAATTTCCCCTCGTCGTTTCGTTTGCCATGACAATCAATAAATCAATAAGAGTCAAGGACAATCGCTTTCTCATGTTGGAATTTATCTACCCAGGCCAGTCTTTAGTCATGAGCAATTATATGTGGCACTATCCCGAGTAAAGAGCAAAAAGGGATTGAAGATTTTGATAGTTGATGATGATGGTTGTGTAACAAACAGTACCTTTAACATAGTCTACAAAGAAGTATTTCAGAGATTACTGTAATTTATATTGCTTCAGTCGATTGGATATAACGTTGTTCTTTGGTACAGGTAAAATCTGCATTCCTTAAGTTATATTTTTTTTCAAATGTTGATTAGCGTTGGATTTTGATTATTTTTATACTGTATTTTTAAAATATGATTCTTAAATTCAAAAGCAAAAAACCACATTGAATAATACTTCTGACAATTACCTGTTCAGTTCTTCTGTTCTTTATTCGCTAAATCATATGTTATGCTAACATATACTATTTTTATTTCTTTTATAGTTAGCAGGCTGATGTCAGAGATATTTTGCTGGAACACCGAATTGTATCATGTTATTTGTGAATTATTAATTGTGAGCAGTTTTGACATTATGACATTTAAATTGTTTTTACATTGACATTATTCTATTTATCACTTTTGCAATTGGACGTGAAGGTTACTCGATACAATTAAACGTTTCATCCTACAAAATTTTATTTTACTTTTTTATCTTTCTGAATGCTACAGCCTTTTTAAGTTAAAAATTATAACAATACAATTATTTTTTATTATGATATTATTATTAAGAGTTTCATATCAAGATCAACGTGTGGATTTACCAGTAAGACGACACACCAACGATGGCGACAACGATTTTGTTCTTTTTCCCCCGGGTATCGCACGGGTAATTCACTAGTACTTTATAAACTTGAAATCCTTTTAATTATCATAATGGTTTAAAGTAACTTGATATTACATGATTTAATATCTTTATTTGTCATCAGTCCGATTTTCATTTTTCAACAAGGCATTAAAACTTTTGTCTTGTATAACACATTCTTGGGTAAATAAAACCAACACTATTTATAATGGTAATACAAGCTATTAACTTATTCAGTTCAACATTATTTTTCACAATAAGTTAGAGGAGATTTTTAATTTTTATTAAAGGTTTAAAATTAGGGTTTTGTAAATGCCATGTAACAGGAAAATTGGTACATCATGTTACATAGTCATATTTTTGTAGGGTCCACCAAATATTAAAAAAAATGAAGAAAAAAGCTTGCACGGAAAACGATCTGAAAGCAGGAGGAAACAAAAATTATCTGTAACATGACGTTTGTTTTTCCCTTAAAATTATTGTGATTTATTATAAAATTACTTTGTGTTGCCCAAGAATTGTCGATCTAGTCGCGACTTAACTAAACCCACAGGATTTGAAGTTCTCAAAGGATAGTGACTTTAAATTTTAAGAGTCTAACTCCTAAAGAGAGTAAAGAGATTAAAACTCAATAATAGATATCTACCAAAAAAAATATTTTATGTTTTTTTATCACTTACTTTTTTAATTTTTTTTATTCATTAAAACAAAATGAACTGAAAAATGTAAAAATTTAATAGCATTAAAGATAAATTTGAACGGAAAAATTCATTAGGAGAATTTTAGTGATAAAAAAAACTGTGCAATGAATAATTCTAAAATAAATCATGATTTTTTTTTTGAAATTTATTGTTTTTATTATTAAAATGTTCATCATCCTCACCATCAGTTGAATATAAAAGATAATCATAATTGTCAAATCTCAAACTATTTGTGGCTACTTAGTAACACATTTTTTCGCGGACTACTTTTGCAAGAAATTTTCAATCACAAAATCCTGTTGGAAATTGCAATATTTTGTTGAATTCGTTACATATGTTATTGAAATGTTTTTAGTGGCTAATTTTTCTCATGAAAATGTAATTTTCTTGTAGGAGTCTCCAAATATTTTAATTTTTTTTACAAATTAAAAGTTAAGAAAAAAATATATAAGCCAAATCGAGCCTTAATTAGTTAAAAACTAGCCTTCAACTAATTGGCATAAATATAATTCAAACCTGCGATAGTATCTTTACATACAATCACATGTTTGTTCATCACTAAGCGCCCATTGAGCTCTATGGTTTATTCATTCAGTTTTAATTTTTGAGTTTCCTACATATTGGAATATATTAGCCTCAGTTTAGTGCATCGTCAGATTAGTTTAGATTAGTTAAGAGTGTTTCAACTAACTCCATATTTCACGGGTTCAGTTGCATCTCTAGCAACTGATTACTCTTATAACTCTTGTAATATAAAAGCTAGAATGTACTCTCTTTGTAACTCAATGAATTACACCAGATTATCAGAATGCTTTCTTCCTCAAGTTGTCTGACTTTTCTCTCTGTTTTCTCTTAACCTTGCTTTTGTTTATGGTATCAGAGCTCCAATCTTGGGGCCCTGATCCATTACTTGCCTTTCCATGGCTTCCGCTACACAAAATCTTGCTGATACTATCAATTCTTCTTCTCATAATACCTCAAAAGATTCAAGATCACCTATGTTTTTCAATACACAGCTGTTAGTAAAATTGACAAACAAGAACTTTCTCTTGTGGAAACAGATCGTTGAACCACCGATTATAGCTCATCAACTCGAACATTTTCTGGTAAATCCTCAAGTTCCACTGCGTTTTCTGTCTGATGAAGATCGTGCATGTGAAAAAGTAAATCCAGCCTTTGTTGAATGGGAGAAAACCGATAAAATGCTGCTTACATGGCTTCAGTCTACACTTTCAGAGGAAATCATCAACAAGATTCTTGGAGTTCGACAGTCTTATCAAGCTTGGGACATAATTCATCGATACTTTGACTCAGTAACCAAAGCCAAGGCGAATCAAGTGAGTTCCGAACTCAAAAACATCAAGAAAGGTGATAGAAGCATTGAAGAGTATCTTGCTCGAGTGAAGGCTCTTGGTGACACGCTTATTGCTTTTGGTGAGCCTCTCACTGATAAAGAACTTGTGCGCACAGTTCTTGAAGGATTACCTGAAGAATATGGTTCCTTCATCACCTACTTCAGAGGCAGAGAATCAAGTTGTTTTGATGATCTCGAGTCACAGATCTTGGCTCAAGAAGCAATGCTCACGAAGTTTCAGTCACATGCATTAAGTCTCAACTCCATCAATGTGGCTCACAGTCCTCAGTTACCTCTTGTCTCACGTGCTCCAGATCAAGCCAGCTACAGACCACAAGGATCAATTGTTCAACAGTCTTTCGAACAAGGAAATGTCATCAGAAACTTTGTGCAGCCAACTCGTGGTGGTTGGCGTGGTGGCAGAGGACGTCATCGTGGTGGCAGAAATTTTGTTGGTGGTAGGTTCTTTGTTACTTGTCAACTTTGCAAGAAAAATGCTCATGAGGCCACCAACTGCTGGTGGAGGTACAACAACAGTTCGTCTTCTCCTTCAGCCAGTTCTTCTCATTATCCAATGAGTTCACATAATCCAATGAACTCTCCAACCACCTTTCCTGCTGCAGCACACTTGACAGTCTCTCATCCCTCAATTAATCCTAACTGGAGTTCCTCATCTGCCTTCCCTGGATCCTTTCATAACTTGCAGCCTCCAACCAATTTTTCACAGGCTGGTAATACTCATGCTTTTGTTGGTGCTTCTAACAATCACATGACTTTGGACTGGTATCCTGATTCAGGAGCTTCACATCATGTAACTCCAAATCCAGCTAATCTGTTACACAGTAATCAGTATGGTGGTCCAGATCAGATATTTGTTGGTAATGGCCAAGGTTTGGCAATTTCCTCTATTGGTTCTAGTAGTTTCTGTTCTCCTTTTTCTCCACATACTTCACTTCATTTACATAAGCTTCTTCTTGTTCCACAAATCACCAAAAATCTCTTAAGTGTCAGTCAATTTGCTAAGGATAACAATGTCTATTTTGATTTCCATTCCACTTACTGTGTTGTCAAATCTCAGGAGACCCAGGAGGTCTTACTTGAAGGCTTTCTTGGAAGTGATGGTCTTTACAAGTTCAAAGGTCTTCCAACTACTGTTTCCTCACCATCTCCAGGCTGCTCAAGCAATCCTTCGAGTGCTTCTGATCATTCAGTAGCTATTTGTAATTCTTCGTGTTGTAATTATGTTAATTCTGTGCAATCTTGTAATTGTTCCAATAAGTCTATTCATACAGTGTGTATTCCCAACTCTTGTAATACTGCTTCCATTAATACTTCAGTGGCTGATGTATCTAGGTCTTATAATCTCTGGCATTCTAGATTAGAACATCCTCACTTTGAAGCTTTACAAAGGATACTATCTCATTGTAATATTTCATTAGGAAATAAACCAATTTCTGATTTTTGTTCTGCATGTTGTATGGGCAAATCTCACAGATTGCCTTCACTTCCTTCTTCTACAGTTTATTCTGAACCTTTTCAACTTATTGTTAGTGACTTGTGGGGACCAGCACCAATTCAGTCATCCCAAGGCTTCATGTATTATATAACCTTTGTGGATGTTGCAACCAGGTTCACTTGGATTTACCTTCTTAAACAAAAATCTGACTCTTAGTCTGTTTTCAAAAATTTTCATTCCCTGGTTTCTACACAATTCAAGCAAGCTATTAAGTCTGTCCAAACTGATTGGGGTGGTGAGTTTAGGCCTTTTACCAAATTTCTCACTGAGTTGGGCATCACTCATCGTTTGATATGTCTTCACACTCCTCATCAAAATAGGTTGGTTGAGAGAAAACATAGACATATAGTAGACATGGGGCTAACTCTCCTTGCATATGCCTCTCTTCCCCTAAAATATTGGGATCATGCGTTCCTCACTGCTGTGTATTTAATTAACAGGCTTCCCACTTCAGCTTTAAAGTTCCAAATCCCTCACTTTTTGCTTCACAAGTCCCTTCCTGATTTTTCCTTTCTTAGAACCTTTGGCTGTGCATGTTTTCCCCTCCTTCGACCATACAACAAGCACAAGTTTGATTTTAGATCTCATGAGTGTGTTTTCCTAGGCTACTCACCAAGCCATAAAGGGTACACGTGTCTTAGTCCTAATGGCAAAATTTACATCTCCAAAGATGTTGTGTTTAATGAGTTCAAATTTCCCTTTCCCAACCTATTTCCTTCAGTTCCCTCCACTGCCCCTAATCCTACACAACAACTCCTTACTCTAGCACCATTATCCCTTTAGACTGGTCCTTACCCAATTCCTTACCCAATATATCCCAGCATCCCCTATCTCTTTTTCCTTTATCAACTGCTTCACACTCACCTTTACACACTCAGCTGAGTTCCCATCATACATTGCCTTTATCTCCTATAACCCACTCACCTAACACTATGCAGTCTAGTTCCCATCACCCCTTGTCTACTGCATCACAAATTGGTCATTCACGTGCTTCCTTCTCTGCTGCATCTACCTTTTCGCAGGCTCCTTTGTCTGTTGTTTCTCTTTTACCTGCTGCATCCCCTTTACCACGGGTTTCTTTATCTCCTTCTGCCAACTTACATGCTGCATCTCCTTTACCTTTGCCTTATGCTTTATCTTTACCTGCTTCTTCCCCACAACCTTCTTTGTTTGGTCCCTCAACTTGTCCAATAGACAATCCAAACACACAGCCTCCTTTCCTTTGTTCCTCAGCTGAACCAGTAGATCATACACCTTGTGATACATCAGCCACTACTCCATGGCATGATTCCTCTTCTCCTCTTACTTCTATCAGTAACCATGTGAATCCTTGGTCAGCTTCTTTGTCCAAGATTTATGAGTCTTCATCTGTCATCTCTCCACTTTCTAGTTCTAGCAATAACTCTCCTCCATCAGTGTCTTCTTCATCTCATATTCCCTCCTCTGGTTCAGATTACATGCCTCCTCGACCAGTTAAGTTGTCATCTTCTCCTCACACAATTTTTACCAGGTCCAAGGGTCCAGCACCTTCCTTGTTCACTGCTCATATGGAGCCCTCCACTGTTAAACAAGCTCTCTCGGTTCCAGCATGGGTTCAGGCAATGAACACTGAATATAATGCTCTCATTGCTAATGGTACCTGGTCTCTTATGCCACTGCCTGCTTCTCGTTCTTCCATTGGTTGCAAGTGGGTGTTTCGCATCAAAGAAAACCTTGATGGATCTATCAACAAATACAAGGCCAGGCTTGTAGCCAAAGGCTTTCATCAACAACTAGGCTTTGACTACAATGAAACTTTCTCTCCTGTGGTCAAACCTATTACTGTGCGAATCATGCTTACCTTGGCTTTATCTCATGGTTGGCCCTTGAAGCAGCTTGATGTCAACAATGCTTTTCTTAATGGAGAGCTCTTGGAAGAGGTTTACATGACTCAACCTCTTGGCTTTGAGGTTGCTGACAAGTCCCTAGTTTGTAAGCTCAACAAAGCTATCTATGGTCTCAAGCAAGCTCCTAGAGCTTGGTTTGAGAAATTTCGGGCAGCTCTTCACCAACTTGGTTTTGTTTCCAGCAAGTGTGATCCTTCTCTCTTCATACTTAGAACAAGTGGTCATTGCATTTATATCTTGGTTTATGTAGATGATATTATCATTACTGGCAGCAATCCTGATCCCATTCAGCATCTTACCAATCAATTAAACTCCAAATTTGCTCTCAAACAGCTTGGTAACCTGGACTATTTTCTTGGCATTGAGGTTAAGTCACTCTCCAATGGTCGCCTGTTTTTATCTCAGTCTAAATACATCAAGGATGTCCTGCACAAAGCTGGTATGACAGATTCAAAGGGTATTTCCACTCCCATGCCAAGTGGTTGTAAACTCAGCAAACATGGAGCCAACTATGTACCTGATCCCTCCCTCTACAGATCCATTGTGGGAGCTTTGCAATATGCAACTCTAACCAGACCTGAAATTACTTTTAGTGTCAACAAAGTGTGTCAATTTCTCTCTCAGCCACTGGAGGATCATTGGAAAATTGTTAAGAGGATTCTAAGATACCTTAAAGGCACTGTTTCATTTGGTCTTCTTTTTCATCCTCCTTCGAGACTTCATCCTCTCTCTCTTGTAGCCTTTTGTGATGCTGACTGGGGCTCTGATCCTGATGACAGGAGGTCCACCTCTGGAGCTTGTGTATACTTAGGCTCCAATCCCATCTCTTGGTGGGCTAAAAAGCAATCCCTAGTTGCTCCTTCAAGTGCTGAGGCTAAGTATCAAAGTTTAGCTCACACTGCTGCTGAAATTCTTTGGGTTCAATCCTTGTTAAAGGAGTTGCAAGTTCCTATCAAGGTTCCAGTAATTTACTGTGATAATCAAAGCACTGTTGCATTGGCTCACAATCCAGTCCTTCACTCCATAACCAAGCACATGGAACTTGATGTTTTCTTTGTAAGGGAGAAGGTTCTTGCCAAGTCACTTGTTGTACAACACATTCCTGGTCCCTTACAAGTTGCTGATACCTTCACAAAACCACTGTCAGTTGCTCGTTTCAGTGAACTCAGAGATAAACGTAAAGTTTTTGATCTTCCGTTACTGATGCATCCTCCTTGAACTGCTGCTGATCACCCTCCATAAGCTTGAGGGGAGAATATTGGAATATATTACTGCTGCTGATCACTTACTGCTGCTGATCACCCTCCATGAGCTTGAGGGGAGAATATTGGAATATATTAGCCTCAGTTTAGTGCATCGTTAGATTAGTTTAGATTAGTTAAGAGTGGTTCAACTAACTCCATATTTCACGGGTTCAGTTGCATCTCTAGCAACTGATTACTCTTATAACTCTTGTAATATAAAAGCTAGAATGTAGTAACTCAATGAATTACACCAGATTATCAGAATGCTTTCTTCCTCAGGTTCTCTGACTTTTCTCTTAACCTTGCTTTCGTTTACTACAGTATCCCTATGGATTAATAGGATTAAACCCTTCTGAGAAGTGATTACTCAAAATTCAAACCTTTATCAGTTTACTAATAATGTAATTTGCTTGCCATTACCTTTAAGTTCTAACCCTTATCGCTGCCCGTAGGCCGTAGTTTACTTTGATTCTTATATATTTGCATTACAATTATACTTCAAATTCTTTGTTAATTTAAATACAAACGATTGAACTGAATTTCCCCAATAGTCGCTTGGATAATATTTTGCACGTGAGTACTTCATCCTAGCAGAATGTGTACTCATTCTTACATGCCAATTACCTCTGGGAGATGCTATGGCTTTTCCTATATATGCATGCATAGAAGTCACAAAATGTGATCTTTTTTTCTTCTTTGGAAGATGACTTTTCTCTCTCTTCAAAATACTTAAAAATCCAGCTAAAAATTTTAAATTTTTAATGCATTTAACACACACTAATGACTCATAACTGAAAAATTAACTAAAATTTATGCCAACGCAATTAATCAGTCAATTAAGATGGTATTAATAAAAATTCAATATCAATTAAATTTATATTTTTTAAAAATAATATGGATTAATAACATCCCTTATAATTCCTTTCCTCAATTTATTTTCTAAATTGAAGTTCAGGAGTTACATTATTATAGATTCCTGACCCTTGGATATAGCACATAATCAATAGCTACTAATCCATGTGGATTATTACAAGGCTTGGAATAAGCTTCTGTGTTTGTCAACAGTTTTTTACCTAATAAATAACCTTAAGTCCTGCCCATAACTTAAGCAAATCATTTCCTCCATGTAAATTAGTCCTTTCACTCGATATGATTCAGTCTCCTTATGTTCCTTTCATGGAAAGTGGAGGAAATTTTGGTAGTAATGGCGTTCAAATTTATGGGAGTGAAAATATTAACCCCGTTAACCCTTCCATGCATAGATCAGGCCCTCCTTTGACATCTATAGATAGGTTCTTATGGGGCCAACAGAACCACTTCCCTCAGCAGCAACATGTAGAGAACGTTGCAAGGAACAACGATGCAAGTGTCTTTACTAATGAGTTCTTCAGTTTTTCCTGCTCTGGTGGTTCATCCCATAGGTTTCTATGGCCTAACACTCAAGAATCAAGCTTTGTTGGTGGGAACTTAGCAAATGAAGAGGCTTTGACGTGGACAAACATCAACCAAACCCCCACATTGTTCCTGAAAGATGTCCAAAAGAATGCAAAATTGGTGGGAAGGAGAACTAAGAAAGGGTCTGTTGTGCCTTTGATCAAAGGACAGTGGTCATCTGAAGAAGACAGGTTGATTCAAGAAAACACTCCATTTTCTTCTCTTATTTTTTACATGCTTTATATATATATATATATATATATATATATATATATATATATTTGCACTAAATTTGCACTAAATTTTTTAAGTTGATTATTATTTGTTGTTTTTTTAAGGAAACTGAAAAGTTTGGTGAAGAGATATGGTGAAAGAAAATGGGCTCAAATTGCTGAGAAATTGGAAGGAAGGGTTGGCAAGCAGTGTCGAGAGAGATGGAACAATCATTTGCGTCCTCATGTTAAGGTGGTTTGTTTTTTGTTTGTTACTCGCTTAATATTGTTAATCTCTTTTTTATTTTATTTTTTTTTCCCTTTTTTTGGGTATAGATACATGTTTGATACTAATTTCTTTTCATTTTCATACATGATTGTTTCCTAGAAGTTTGCCCTTAAAAAACATCCTAGGGCTAGTTGCATGTCGATGTATCTTTCTTCCACAAAGTTGCATGAAATGTTATAAATAATCAATGTTTAACTAAGCTTTTCCGAGATTATCTTGAAATCTGTGATATTTTTTTTAATCGGAGGATCTAGACTTAGATTCAAATATTCAATAATCTGTCCTTGTTTAATTTGTTGTGTGAAAAACCAAGATAACTGTGATATTTTTTTTAATCGGAGGATCTAGACTTAGATTCAAATATTCAATAATCTGTCCTTGTTTAATTTGTTGTGTGAAAAACCAAGAATCTATCTTTTGTATCTTCATGCACATCTAGAGATCTAATATATTATCTCTTCTTAATTGTCTATACGCGAGATCAATTCTGAATAATTTCACATTTTCACAATAAATCATTCATAGTTTCTTATTTCACCATTAAGTTGTTTTCTCTCACATTTTCTTATTTTCACCATTAATATACTTTGTTAATATAACCCAAGTTATCCAGATAAGGCTTCCACCGTTATTTGCTTAGATATGCAGTATCTAGTGTTTGCACGTACGTGAGTAAATCACACTATCAATTACCAAGATTTATATTTTTTGATATAATTTACATATTATTTTCAGTTATGAATTTTTAATTAGCTGTATAAATTTCGGTAACAATATATTATATAACATTTAAACTTGTCATTATCCTTGGTATATGAGCATTATCAGAAAGATAGCTGGAGTGAAGAAGAAGAGATGATATTAGTAGATAAACATTCTAAGATGGGAAACCGTTGGGCTGAGATAACAAAGTACATTCCAGGGAGAACAGAGAATGCTATAAAGAACCATTGGAATGCCACTAAAAGGAGGCAGAATTCAACGAGAAAGAACAAGAAATCTAATGGAAAACCACACTCCTCTATACTTGAAGACTATGTCAGAAGCAAGAACACTTCCATGAACCCCACAAAAGGCATCATCACTGAAACAGCTACAATAACCACCAAGCTCTCTAGCTCCCAAGTAACACTCTCTGAGGACCCTGCAAATAACGAATTAAACCTTGTGTTATCTGAACCCTCTCAATCTGTTGCCAATGAGCTACTCTTCATGGAAGAAATTTTCACTGAGAATCAGAATCAGCAATCACTTGTTAATGTTGAAGGTGCTTCTGAGCACCCCAAGATGTCTTCAACCTCTTACTTGGATTTGGATCAAACTATTGTTGATGATGTGAATCAATTTGGGTTTGACTATTCCATCCAGTACCCAGATATCATGCACTTGGATGATAGTTTATTCCTCCGCAGTTGAATGTTGTTGTTTATCTCTCTCACTTTGTTGAATGTTGCAGCCAGTTCATCATGTTCTTGTGATTATGGGAGTCGAAACCTGAACAGGGAAAAGAGAGATGGATTTGGTAGAGTTTGTTTCTTCTTATTAGTTCTGTTATTGTCATTATGAGTGATACTCTTCTTATTTTGAAGTAGAAACTATGTTATTTCCATTAGCGGTTAATTTTCTGGTGGTGTTTTAGGCATTTCTGGTCTTATTAAAGGTCATTTGCTTTGTTTTGTTTTGAATTCTTAACTGCAATAATCTTTGCAGGAAATTTAATGCTTTTTGTTAGCTCCCCTTCCAATTTTGTCGTTTTGTTTTATTAGTCATTTACTTGCACAACTTTTCTGAACTTTGAAATCTTGAAATAATTAAAAGAATGTTTAAATGGGTCAAAGTCAATGTCAAATCTTTTGTCAATTCATAATTGTAATTCATGAAAGGAAAATACCTAGAAACCAAATCTGTAATAAAATGACGAATCATATTTATTTTTTGTTTTTTACAAGTGCATTTAGAACACCAAGATATGATATTCAATTGATCTCAGCATTGCCCATAAAACAAGTTTGGAATCTAGTATATACTAAACTGAATGAACACTTTTATAAGATTTTTTATTATTATTAAAAAAAAAAAACTAAAGGAGCACTTACGGCACAAATAATCCCTTATTCAATGATGGAACAGTAGAAACATTGGGAAACCTTATCGTTGTCTCCATAATTTGGAAACCTTATCGTTGTTTCCATAATTTGGAAGGGAGCGGGAACTTATAAGCAGCATCTAACTGCTTTACATGTTGTGCATGCTTGATAGATGCTGCTAGTTCATATTTTTGGCTAGTAGCTTTAACTTTTTGGATCATTGCTAATTGCTAATATGCTTATGGATTGGCCAAGTCTTGCCATTGCACTTAGGCCAGGCCATTTTTTTTTTGTGTTCTCCTCTATGACTATGAGTAGCAAAAAATGCATGCCTTTCTTTACTAATTTATTGGCTTTTGTCAATTCTGATTCTTATGTCATTCATTTCTTTATGTTCCAAACTAATTTTTATACAGGTAATGTAATAGCAATACTATATACTCTAGAGGCCGTAGCTCTTGCGGCTCAGAGGATAGTATTATGGAAAGTTTGGTAGATGAGATATTTTTTTTTACCGGAAAAAAAAATTAGAACATGGTGAGAAATTTTTTTTCCAAGTAAGTTACGAAAAGGTGTTTGGTGGGTCAATTTTTTTCCAAAAAAGTTGGATTAATTTTACTAGTTGATTGTAAAATATTAATGGGAATCTGAACCGAAATGACAAAATTATCATTTTTACACATCTGCTAATATATTGTATAAAGACATTTTTGTCTCTAAACCTGAAAATGCGTTTCCCAATTAGTGGAAAAAAATAATATCATGAGTGGGATGAAATTATTTTTTTTCCCATATGTAGTTAAAAATGGAAATGATGGAAAAAACTATCCTGAAATAATTTTATTATTACTCAAAACATGTAAAAAAAATTCCCCACCTCACTTTTCGAAAATTTCCCCCAAAATACTCATACAAAACAACCCTAGAGTTCTAAATACTCATACAAAACAACCCTAGAGTTCTAAATCTATTGATTGATAATATACAATCTGGATGGTTTAGTTTGTGTTGCGCTGGAAAGCGCTCTTTTTTTTTTTTGGGACCACATATATAGATTCTTAAAGATCTTGTTTGAACAAATATCAAGTATTGAGTGGCAGTTGCCATGATGGTAACCAGATAAAATGCATGTTGGCTATCAGAAGTCTTGTTGGTAAGTATGCGGACAAATTTACATCCATGCCTGGATTGAAGGGTTTTTTTTTTTAATCCACTCTAATTATCTTGAAGCAAATTGGCTCACCGAATATTCTTACAATCTTCAACTCTTTGAATCGATTATGAGACTAATTTCAAATCAAATTAATCACAATTAAAGTTATTCATTTCTCCCTTATATTTGGTGGCCTGGTGGGAATCGAACCCAAATTTTCTCCTCATCTATCTACTCAACCTATATCGCCAAATTACAGCCATTAGCTAACTGAATTGAAGTTCAAAACCTCGTGAATTCACCCATATCACTGTTTTATTGGCCTTTTGCTAAATTGTCAATTTTGTTGTGGTGCTCCTCATTTCTATCCTAATTTATTTCAGAATGTGTTCAGCATTTGGTGATGTCATCTAATCAATAGTAATGGTGATTTGAGCATGATAGCGTTTTACCCCTATTACCATTAATACTAAAACGACGAGGAACATCATCCAAAAAAAAATGACAAGGAATTTTTTTTATAAACTTCCATAAATTTCTCTACTTTTTTTTTTTTGTAAACATAAATTTCTCTACTTTATTCTCATGTTTGTTATGTGAAAATAAAACTTGTCTATATATAATAGGAGAAGTATGTCCTCATGTCATGGACCATTTATTTTCTATGCAAAATTCTTTTTTTAATAGGCGAGTCCCACCACTTTTTCCTTTTGTACGGAGTTTAAAATTTCTCCTACAACCGAAAAAATTTAAAACCCTACATACAAGTAAAAGGGAAAGATTATATTTATTATCTTTATTTTTTATTATTTCTTACTATCAAAACTTAATCGTTGATTTATGTCAATTCAACGGTTATAATTTATTAAATCATACTTATTAATTAATTATTAATTTTCAATAAATTATAACAGTTAGATTATTAAGTTGATTTATGTCAATTCAACGGTTATAATTTATTAAATCATACTTATTAATTAATTATTAATTTTCAATAAATTATAACAGTTAGATTGATGAAAATCTAAGAAATAGTAAAAAAAAAAAAGACAGCAACTATAACCTCCACAAAATAAAATCAGCTTATGTTTCCAAAAACTGTAGGGGTATTTTTTTGTTTACATTAAATATCTTTCCGTTATTATGTTATTATAATTGTAGCCTGATATTTTATTCTTATTTATATAATTTATTTATTTTGATATTTTTTTATTTAAAACACACTCATTCTTTGAAATAATATATATATATATATATATATGGGAAATAATTATCTCATGTTGCATGAGATAATTATCAACAGACAAAGTAGTGGGGTCCACATTATTTTTTCTTTTTTGTTTTATTTTACAAATGGTGGATCCACTATCTTGTCCCTGTTGCATGAGATAATTATCTCATGCAACATGAGATTAATATCTCCGACATCGTTAGATTAGAATCTCAAGAGGAGAAAGAAATGATAAATGTTAATTGAGATTCTGATATAATAATGTTGGAGAGCAAGATACACATGAAAAATATAGGTAGAATAATATATCTTTGTATATACATACATACATACATACATACATACATACATACATACATACATACATATATATATATATATATATATATATATATATATATATGGGGAAAGATATATATATATACCACAAAAAATGTTTACCTCCCTTACAAGTTACAACTAACCTAATCAATCATCGTTGAATTCCATCAATCTAACCGTGATAGTTTATTGAAATTATTGAATTTCAATTATTAAATAATTATTAATTTCTAATAAATCCAATAAATTATAACCCTCGTAGATTTTATTTCGTCTCATTAGAAATTTTCCTTGTGATTTTATATTTTTAGCTTATAGTCTTGAAATTCGTTCTTATATATTAAAGTAAAATATGTTTATAAAAAGTGGCTTAATCTTTTTTTTGTATACTTTCCATTAAAAAATGGCACAATGTCCTTCTGACTTTTTTGTTAAATTAAATTCTTTTAAATTAATTATACATATTTTACTTATAACTTTGAATATTTTTCTTTTAATATATACTGTCTTTTTATATCTTAAATAACTAATTATGTATACATCATTCGATCGTAATTATCTTAGAAAAATTTTCTTTATATTTTTTTATTTTAAAATGTTTAAAATTTATCTAAATTTAAAAAAATTGCAATAGACGAATACTTGCTAATATATTTAATTTAAATTAGTAAAATTTATTATTATTTTTTAGATATTATTTATTAATTCATCGATTATTCAACTAATTCAACGCCCGGATTCAAACTCGAAATAACTGGTTAAGTTGAATTAATCTCTTATCAGTTGACTCACGTGTTTGATAATAATAAAATTTATTATATATTTTAAAGACTCCTATATTTTACCCAAAATAATTTTTTTGTGGTTGAAAATTAGAGACTTTAAGTAAAAAAATTTCTTCTGAGATAACACCTACAAATAATTGAAACTTTTTTTATTGCAGATATCGGTTATTCCTCATGAAATTATATAAGTGTTTGATCAGTGTGTTTAATGGATATTTATATGGTTTTATTCATATTAATATAAGGGAAATGATATATTTACCATAAAAAATGTTTACTACCTTTACAACAAACCTAATCACCGTTGATTTTCATCAATTTAACGGTTATAATTTATTGAGTATTAATAATTAATTAATAAGTACAACCCAATAATTCTTAATAAATTATAACCATTAAATTATATCTATAAGCAGGACATACTTACCCCAAAAAAATTTTACCATCTTTACAACCAACTCAATCACCGTTAATTTCCGTCAATTTAATGATTATAATTTATTGAATTTCTTGAGAATTAATAATTAATTAATAAGTGCAACATAATAATTCTCAATAAATTATAATCGTTAGTGTAACACTCTATTCGCGGCCGGTAATGTTATCATCAATTATGAATCACAACAGTTCATTTAAAAATACGGTCAAAAAATTTCATTTTAATACCGTTTACAAAATCCTTACGTTTATAAACCATTCGTATTCAACATTTTCCAAAAATGTGATTGTAACTCAAACTATTACGGAATTATAAAAACTAGGGCTTAACATCATACAAAGTCTATAAAAGAACTGCTAAATGGTTTCCATAAACCAACGAAGCAAAATACACCATTTGACGATTTACAAACTTGAGATACACTCAGTTTTTCAAAACTGCAGCTGGACTACATGTCCATAAATTCTCAGTTTTGATATATTATTTTATACTCTTTTACTTATCCAACAAGGTATCACAAGCTTCAATTTGAGTTATATAGCTCAAGATACGCTCGCCGTAAGTTAATTTCTTAAAATTGTCAAAACAGCACTGATAGGCTCACTAACATCCTTCACTATTTTTTGAACTGCAGTCGTTACACTTCGCTTTTTTCTCCCACATTTTAATATGTTCTAGTAGACACCTCAAGATTCAATTTGATATATTATATGCTTAATTTGGATAAGAAATGAGAGAGATATGAATCTTTAAAACATAACCCAAGGCTGTCAACTTCAGCGCGGAAAGAAATAGTCTGCATTCAAACGAAGACTGGGCAGTTTCTACAACTCCAAATGACATCAAATTTTATGACAATGTAAGGTACATCCTAAGCTTCAAAATAAGGTATAGTACGTCTTATTTGGACCACTGTGGAGAAAGTTGTGATCTCTCAAAGTTAGTGTAAAATCACATTATTTTTCCAAAAATTTCAGCATAGTCTTCTTTGTTTTTACAACTTTTCCTCACTTTATACAAGTGTGTTTCAATACTCAAAAAAGATACCTAATAGACCAAAGGGTGGCATCCAAAAGATCAACATACCTTGGTGCACTTACAACCCACAATACTCATCAATTCATATTATGTCTCTTTACTCAAATTACATTTTCATCTCACATTATTAATTCCTCTCATTACCCTTTTCATACACAATGTCCCAATTGTCATCAATTATAATTAAACATCTTCAATATCTAATATAGGTCTAAAGTCCTTCCATCACATACTTCAACATTTACATACACAAGATCCTTCGATGATATGTTTAGGATTATAACAACTATCACGTGAATCAAAATAATATCTTAAAATGCCAATAAATCGTCATGCACTCCTAGGTACATGTGAAAATACTCCAAATGCTCGTATCCACACTAAGTGGGCTTATTGATGAGATTGTACAATTGAGGATAACTTAAAGGAATTAATAGATACTACTTATACTAACAAGATGCATCTACTTTTTAGTAGCCATAACTTAAGAACTCCATAGTTTCTTAGAGCAATTCTAGGATAAGCGACCTCCTCAGAAGTTTCTTACAAAAATGTGTGAGAATAAGGATAAAAGCACGCTAAATATTTTTATATTGATTTGCGGGGACAATAATTAATCCTACAAGTGGTCGAGCATTACAACTTGATATGTGCTTGACAATCACAAATAATGACCAAAGTATTTTTGTATTTCATTAACCTAAATTGAATATTTTGTATGATATCTTCGTCAACCCTCTTCACCTTACAATATAGATCTACAATTTCTAATTCGTGCAATTTATATAATGTAATAACTAGTTTTGAGTTCTGAAATAATGTTGATTTACATTTTATCAAATTTAATTTTATACGTGGAAGGGATAAATGCGCTTTTAAAGATAAGCTAATCACTAGGAGTGTAAATGGGCTAGACCGGTTTACAGGGCCTATGTCTTAGCCTATATTAGGCTAAACTTGACCTATTACAAATAGTAAAATAAAATAGATCTATGATTTTTTTTTAAAAACCTATTTAGAAAGCAGACTATAGATTTTTTTTGTACTTATCGGGCCTACAGGTCAATCTATATCATATTATTTATTTTAAATAAAATAAATAAAATTATTATTTTAATAATTTTGAACAATAAAGTAATATTATTTTAGTTATTTTTTTAATTATTGAATGTTTAATAGGCTTAAACAGGTTAACAAGTCTAGACCAAATTTATTTTTTAAATATAGGTCAATAAGACTTATAATTTGAGCTTATACAAAGCTAATAGGCCAGGTCAGCCACAAAATCTTTTACACAGACCTAACCTATTTAAATCAAAGCCTATCCTAGCCTAATTACATCCCCACTAATCACAATCTTATTTTGATGTAATCGTTTAGCATTGCCTTTCTCTTTGACAATGTTTTAGAAGTTGCTCCTTCTTACCTGTTAGGAGAAGTTGGAATAGTCTTTGAAGAAATATTGATTTAAAAAAATAATTAAAGAAAATGTTAATTGAAAATTTTCAATATAAAATAACTTCATCCAAACATATATTCGATAGGCATGCACATGAACTAGCAAATTTGGTTTTAACTAAATTTTAAGTTTTTATATCCCCATCAGGATTATTTTATATTGGTGTAAATTATACTTTTAATATTAATCGTTAATCTTATTTATATTTATCGGCTCTGATTTATTAAATATATGAGCAGTTAGATATAAGTAAGGGTTTTGATTTTCTCATGCAGTAAGAGAAATTTTTTTCATATTGTAGACACATCTTATGTGGGGCCCACATCTATTAAAAAATAAAAAAGCAAAAGAAAAAGAAAATATTGCACGAAAATCAAAGGGTCACTAATAGGAAAAAACAACTCTTCTACGACATGAGAAAATGTTTTCCCTATAAGTAAATCAATGCTCAATATTTAATCTATGATTTTCTATTCTTATACCGGTATAAAAATAATGTGTCCCATGTCATTTTATTCTCACTTAACTAAAAAGATTTTTATTTAAATGTTTTTCCATAACTTCAATTTAACAATAATTATTCCAACTCATTGATTAGGAATTTGAGAATCAAACTTTCTATTTCAGAATTTTAAAAATAAAAATACAACTGTCTGTTGCTAATAATTTTTCCATTTAATTAATCGTGCGGTCCCTGAAGACAAGAAAACTTTATTGATAAACCAAGTTTTGTCTTATATTTCGTGATTTGCTCTCATCCAAATCTTGTAAATTATTCACTCGCGATAACAATCTTTTATTTAAATCTTTTTCAGTATGATGCGTTTGCCAAACTTTAATAATATAATTGGACAGAAGCCACATGACCTTTTGCGGAAAATTGAAGACTCCATCATTGTTTTGGGAAATTCTTAAATAGAAAGTACAGTCTGTAAGCATTCTTTGATATTAAATAATTTAAATAAAACTTTAATCCTTATTATTAATATCCATTTATTTAGATTTCAGTCATTATAATTTTTTAACACTAATTTTTATATTTTTATCAATTTAAACTTTAATCACCCAATATCAATACCTTAAATGAAATTGTAAAGACTAATTTTTTTTATGTTAAAAACTTAATAGAGATAGTTTTGCTGTGTGCTTTTACTCGGCTCAGATTCGGGTTAATTAAACTTTGTTGATATAAAAAAACTAATTAATTGTAAAAAAATATGAACCAAAATATTTTAATGAATGAAGATTAATAACTAGTATATATATGAGAAATGCTACTCTTCAGCAGCAGGAAAAAGAAACTATCTACTGCAGTCATATGCTTTTCAGATTATTAATGAATGAAGATTAATAACTAATTGATAACTTCTCTCCTGCAACATGAGATTATAGTACCCTAGTATCTTATATATATATATATATATATATATATATATATATATATATATATATATATATATAACCGAACCTTAACGGCAGTCCGCAGATACCAAACATAAATAAGTGAAAATATAAAATCAATATACAATGAAATACACTTATTTGAATTTATTAAATATGTAAAAACAAATTAGAAATACAATATTTTTTAAATGTCTTTATAATGAACAGAATAGAGTGCCTACTGCCTACCTAAAACTCTCTTGTATCCTGAACTTGCGATTTATGCTTGAACTTATTTTTGGATATATGACTGGAATGAATTGATTGCAGGCAGCTTGTTACATATGCAATAACGAAAGAATGCCAGACTCAACATTTTCACGGGACAATTGTTCTATATATAACTTGTAAAATAGATAGAACTCCTAACTCTTAAGGGTAGTTCAATTGACAATTATGCTTCCAATGAAAAAAAAATTGTGGATCATAGAACGTACTTCTCTCCTCGAACGAGAGATTAATCTTATCCTTTTATCATCTACTGTTCCAATGAATACTGTTCCAATGAATGGTGACCGGAGGGGGTTGATACATAATTAATTGGACCATGTACGTTATATCTTCCTTCAATTAGTAGCTCGAAAGAGACAAAGAAACCACAAGTTGAACGATATTATAAACTTATTTCTTTTCTTTTCATGATGGTAAATGATTGTTAAACAGTTAAATGAATGTAAAAAATCACTGAACGGAGAATGCAGCCCAAAAAAAAGAAAAAGAATTTTTTTTACAGGAACAGAGGATATAACGAACTTTGAAATTTTCTCTTTAAACCAATTGTGCCATTTTTTATTGTATGATTTTTGTACAAACAACTGAACAAACGTGGCTATAAAATAAGCATAATAACACAAAAGTTGATGGCAACAAGAAACATTGAAATAAACATGATTGTATGATTTTAATATGTGAATTATTTTAGATTCCGAGCATGTGATGAATAATCGTCTTAGAATTTAAAACCTGGGGCAGTCACACATGGCGGAAAGAAAGTTGACAATCTTTCTAAGGAAAAAATAATAATTAAAATTAAAAATTTTATTTGTGAAACCCATCAACTTTAGACATGATTATCCCATTTCTCATCTCGAGGCGGTTCATGTTTGATTTACACAAATTCAGTGGCACATGAATCATTATTATTAACTTGTTTTCCTTTTTTTCTATTAAGAGATAATGAAATAGGGATTAATATTTCTTATATTATAAAAAAAATTATTTTTTATACATATTTAAAAAAATATGTGGGGCTTATATTTTTTCTTCCTCTTTTTTTCACGTGATCCTATTGAATATCATATATTTTTATGGGTGTATAGAAAATAAAATATCTCCTGTAATAAGAAATGATAATTCCCATAAAATAAACATATATATTTTCACTGATTCAACAATCTATATTATATTATACTAGGAGAGATCCGTTTATGCCAAGCATAAATTTAAATATTTATATTCAATACCTGCTCAATATTTTATTTTAATTTACTGACTCAGAATTATATAATTTAATGAAGATAGAGAATAATAAATTATAATAATAATAATAAGAAAAGAAAATAGAGAAATATTATCAATGAAGAAAATATATTATTGAATCTACTTATTACTTTAAAATATAATATACGACTGAAAATATGAATATTATATTCATTATAAATTGTATATTTTAATAAAATATTAAATGATTTTTTAATTGAGATGATACAATTATCAATTTTGTTGATATGACACATTAATATTAAAAATACCAAATAAAAAAGAACACAACAAGTGGATGTAATCATTTCGCCAAATATAGTAATAGTGATAATATATAATAACGTTTACAAAGCAAAGGCTGAGGACGGAAGCCAAGATAGACACCTCAAAGCAAAATCATGCGGGTTGGGTCTAAATTATATTATGAAAATAAAGAAATATTATCGACTTACTAAATTATATATATATATATGGGAAAAGTGTGTATAATTTTAAAGGATGTAAAGTTGTGTCATTTTAAGAGAGAGAAAGAGATAGATAAAGTAGGAGAGAGTTGACAAAAAAAAATAAAGATGTGGGTCCCGCCTCTTTGTGAGAGTGAAAGGATGTAAGTTGTGTAATTTTAAATGATAGACACTTTTCACTATATATATATATATATATATATATATATATATATATATATATATATATGTATGTATGTGATGTAGCGAATCGGAAACTACAAAATATCCTTGATTTATCAATAAAATATATTATATTACCATGTGGCTTCGGTCAAAGTTGTACTATGAAAATAAAGAAATATTATCCACTGAATAAATTATGAGATACATACAGATGGTGTAGCGAATGGGAAACTTGATTTATCAATAAAATTTTCCCCTCGCGGATCACGCAATCATAGAAATTTACAACGTGTTTTTATTTTTAATTGAATGTTCAATATCCCATATAAGTTTACCACGTGTTACCAAATAATTTGACTCAGAAAATGAAACGCGAAGGGATATGCGAATCCCCATAAATTCTTAGATGCTCTTGTTAATTATTAATTATATATTATTTTAAATATTGAGTATTGTTTGTTTAAGGAAAAAATATGTGTTGTTTTAAATGATTTAAAGTTGTTTCAATTTAAGTGAGAGAAAAAATAAATCATGGGAGGAGAGAGTGAATAAAAAATAATAAAGCTGTGGGTTTTATTTATTTATGAGAGTGAAATAACACAATTTATATCATTTAAAAAGACAGACAATTTTCCCATTGTTTAATTAAATTAAAGTACACTTTGTGTATGACTTCAATATACTATTTTTTAAAAATAATATGCTTTATTTATTTACTTATTTAAAAAAACGTGTCATTTTTTTAAATTTAAATTTAAATTCGGTTAAACTAGTTATGCTTTTTTAAATTTTAACTAAATATTTTTTATTAACGAAATTATTGGCAGCATTAATATAGAAAATGTTGTTAACTTTTTTAATCATATTTTTGATATGATAGATAGATTATCATATCTTACTATTATCTATTGTTTCAGTCAACAAAATATTGATAAATTTGTTTCGTTTGCTTATTTTAACCTAACCACAACTTAACAAGTTATTTTAAAGGAGGCTAGGGTTAAGATAGAAAAGGATAAGATAAGAAACAATACACCTTTCTGTTGGGAACTCGGTTCCCTCAAGTCGGCTAAACAGACTTTTAGCGAAAGTCAATCAACAGATCCTTGATCTTGGATCTCGGCAATCTACCTCGGCCTGAACTTCACCAGGTCGGGCAGCGCAGCGAAAAAACGAAAAACAAAAACATGGGAGAGAGAGAAGAACACAAGCAGTTTTAACGTGAGAAAATCTTTTCCAATGAAAAAGTAAAAACTCACAGGACCTAGTCCACATCAAACGTTCACTATGAAAATAATGGATACAAAGAATCAAAAAACACCAATGTGGTGGTTAACACAACCTCTCCAACAATGGTGATAATCAAACTACCCTAGAGATATTTCACTCAAACTTTCTCTAGAGATCTCTCAAATACAAAGCTTAAAGCTTTGCTCTCAAGTCTCTCAAATGATTTTCTCTCAAATTTTTTCTCTCTCTCTCAATCTCTAACATATCCTCCACCCACAACTAATGAATACATAGAAGAGGTGAAATCTCGGTTTTAAGGTTTAGGGTTTTTGGGAAACCCCTCAATGGGCTTGGGCTTGGCATTGAGGGAGGAAGCCCAACAAATCTCCCCCTCCGACTTCAATTCGTCGGCTTCAGCATGAACCTGACTCCTTCACAACTGTCTTCAAATTTTCTTGTTGGAATCGGCTTTGTCATCATGTCGGACCAATTTTGGTCAGTGTGCACTTTGACGAGTTCGAGCTCTTCACCTTCCACCATATCCCGGATCCAGTGATACCTCACATCAATGTGCTTGGTGCGGGAGTGATAGGTCGAATTCTTCGCAAGATAGATTGCGCTTTGATTGTCACAACTCAGCTCGTACTTGTCTTGATCAAGGCCGAGTTCAATGAGGAACTTATTCATCCATAACATCTCTTTGCTTGCCTCAGTAAGAGCAATGTACTCAGCCTCGGTTGTCGATAGTGCAACACACTTTTGAAGTCTGGATTGCCAAGAGACATTTCCTCTGGCAAATCTCATCATGTATCCTGTCGTCGATTTCCTCAAGGCGGAATCTCTCCCTAAATCAGAATCCGAGTAGCCTTGCAACTCGACATAATATCCCTTGATTATTATCGAAAAAGCATTGTTTGCGTACTTTAAATTATAATTTTACACGTATATTATACGAGACGGTTATATTTATTATCATTTTAATTTTATTATTCTTATTACATATTTGATTATTGTTGGATTAACTTGAAATTAGTGGTTAAAAAGGGGGGGGGATTAATTGCCATTGATTTCAAATTTATCCAATAATAAACAAATAAGTAGTAATAATAGTATGGCTAAAATAATAATAAGTATAACATTCCCTTTTTATAAACTTGAGATGTAAGCATTACCCACAATAATCGATATCAAAATATAAACTTTTAAACCAATATAAAGTATTAAGTTACCATTACAAAATATAAGAACCACAACCAAATATAATTATATTATAGTACATAACTTCATAATTAAATAAAAAAAAATTTATTAATAATATTTTTTGACTTTAACATATACAGTCTCTATTTTAGGCTTTGCCATTTGCATTTGAAAATACATTTAGCGGGATATTTATCTCAGCAAAGATAACAATCAAATTTTTTTCTCTCACAAAAATATAGTATTTCTGGTCATAACTTAATATGAAAAAATTCTTAATGAATGGTTTTAAATGAATGAAATTTTGATAAGCATAAATTTTTTCTCTGTGTAAAAGCTTTATACATTGCAACGACGTCCTCGTGCCTCGTCTTATCTAAAGAAACCCATTCCTTGATCAAAGAAACACATTTTTTTTGCCATACACATACTTGGATTACCTTTTACGAGGAATTTCATAAATTTTTAGACAGAAAAAACATGTTAATATCTTCTAAAGATTCCCATAAGTTTTTTAATAAATTCATAATTCATAACACATCTATAAATTTGACATCACAATGCAAACAAGAAATATTGAATTGCCGTGAAAAAACTAGAAAAAATATAAATTATAAGAATTTTTACCCAACAAAATTTGTCATATAAAACTTATCGTGCAAAAATTTCCTAGACAATCTTTTAAGATAAAAATTAAAGACATAATATATAAATATAAAGAACATAAAGAAACATAAATCAACGACTGGTTATATACATGTACAATATTATTTAACACATATGGTATTATTTTCGTATGTTACAATACTCATATATGATAATTATAAATGTAAACCTATGAGTTTATTCAAGATTATATTTTTTAATATGCAGGTTAAACGATAACAAGAATACACAAGGATCTTGAGAAATCATGTTTTTACATTTAGTAAACAATGATGAGAACACTAACATTTGTCCATGGTGATGACAACAAATATTCAATTAAGAACCTTTTCTGTTGAATGGCTTTTGACAGCAAACTTTAGACTGAGAACTCTTGATGCGGACTGGTTTTTCTCAATCTCTTCACCCTCTTATTTTAGGTCCCTCTTTTATTTTTTATGGCAAAAACTCAGAACCTCTTAAAATGGACAGAGATAAAGAATTTTACCATAATCTTTATATAATTGCTTTCATCAATCAAAGTACTATATTGTCCCTTAATAACATCCCACTAATTAGGCCACTAATAAACAGAATTATCTTTTAGCCCTTCTCATATTCAAATCACGTGAGCCACATCTAACGAATATATCTAATAATAAATTCAAAAAATATAAATTTATTGAATTATAAATAAGTGCGTCTTAAAAAAAAATTAGTTTTTTTGTTTTTGTTTTTGGAAAGAGATATCATAGATATTTTTAAGCTAGTATATAATAAGTGTTTCTTTTGTAAAAAAGTATATTATGATTAATGGTGCTCAAGATCCATTTTAACCAATAACTTGTAGCTAATTAAATTGGGTTTAGATCCCAAAAATTATTTTTGATTTATTTTATGGTTAAAATTAAACTTTTAATTTTTAAAGAATTGAGAATAAATTGATATCTCATGCACAATATGACAATATGTTTTATATTGATGTAGTTAATTTCATGACTTTATTGTAAAATATATAATAGTTTTAGTTTCTTAATTCTATATATTTCATGACTTTATTATGAATAATGCCAAAAATGTACGCTTTGTTTATTCTCGGTTCGGTTCAATCTCGAGCAATCATCAATCAGGTTGGAGAATCCAATGGGATAGCCCAGTCAAAATGTAAATATTTTTTGGGCTTCTGTTCCATATGTGATCCAAAAAATATTGTATCATGCTTTATTTTACTGTAACTTTTAATTTTTTTTTTTTTATTTTTTTTTGAAATCGTTTGGAATAAAGTTAAAAAGATTTAAAAGAAATTTATAACATTCCAGAGTTAAAAATGTTACATATACTCTAAATTTGTAATTAATTTTAACTTACAGTATATATAGCTTTACTCAAAAACAATTATAATTTTATTAAACATAGTTGTAAGTTTCTTCAAATTGCTTTTAAAATAATACACTGTCTATACTTTTTCAAATGACTTAGGTGGATCCATTAGCCACCTCGTGTAAAAAATATTTGAAGCTTTACTCAGTAGTCAGTATTCGAGCAATGAAACCACCTATCTTCGACATTTTCACTAAAATACATTCCATAATAATTATATTATGAGTTTAATTTGGAAGGATGTACAATATCTACCAGTAGATCTTGAGATCGATTCAGTAGATCAAAATTACATCAGCCATGGCTAATGATTTCATTTGAAAAAAGATTAAAATAAACAAGTTCATTGACATTGTATGTAACCCCCTCTCTCCTCCAAAAAAATAAAAAACTATATTGCTATTTATAGTTAACGTCAACCATTGATTTAATATGCCAGGCGTGATTTCATATGGAAACTAAAATTTATGGTTTAAAAACTGGATTAACGTAAAAAATACGTAAATTTTTTAAATAAAATTACTTGGGAAAAACGACTCGTTTAATAAAGTAGCTAGTCTCCACAGACTCCACTTAAATCAGTTAACAAATGGAGGAATGGTTCACGTGATTTCATAATGTTCAAGTTGTTGATCTAATTGGTTTAAATTAATAGTAAAAAATAAGGATAGAGTCAGACACAGCGTGTATTTAAGAGGGCCTATGGGGAAGGTCCATTCCACACAGCACACAGCAAGCTCTAAAGCTTGAGCTATTTCGCCATGGCTTCCACCATGAAATTTATGCTTTTCTCTGTGCTCTCCCTCATTTCTTTCCAAGCAGTAGTCTCGATTGCCCCATTACAATTTCAACATCCACTAGACCCTTTAACCAAAGAAGAGATAACTCTCGTTCAAACCATAGTCCTAAAGAAGTACCCTACCTCAAAGAACAGATTGGCCTTCCACTATATTGGCCTTGATGACCCTGACAAAGCTGCAGTCCTTAAATGGGAATCACTCAAACCAACTCTCATGACAATCCCTCGCAAATCCTTCACCATTGCTATCATCAATAGCCAGAGCCACGAGATCTTAATTGATCTAAAGGCAAGGCGCATGCTCTCTGACAATGTTTACACTGGACATGGTTTCCCTACCCTATCCGTTGAGGAACAAACCGCTGCCATTGAGCTGCCACTGAAATATGGTCCATTCATTGAGTCAGTGAAGAAGAGAGGCTTGAACCTCTCTGAGGTTGTATGTTCTACTTTCTCAATGGGGTGGTTTGGAGAAACGAAGGCCGCGAGGACCGTTAGGGTCGACAGCTTCATGAAAGAAAGTTCTCCCAATATCTGGGTGAGGCCTATTACTGGAATCATAATAGTGGTTGATCTTGAACTCATGAAGATTGTTGAGTACCATGACAGAGGTGTTGAACCAGTTCCTACGGCAGAGAATACTGAATACAGAGCTGCATTTCTGAAGCCACCATTCGGTCCTAAACAGAAGAGTCTGGCCACCCATCAACCACAAGGTCCAGGCTTCCAGATCAGCGGTCATAGTGTTAGGTAATTAAATAATTAGATAAATTATATGATTAATTTGTTCGTTATATTTTATTATTTATATATTATTGCATAAGCCATGGTTAATTTAATTGAGATTAACCTATATATATATATATATATATATTATATATAAATTATATATCAGCTGGGCCAACTGGAAGTTCCATATAGGATTTGATGTGAGAGCTGGTGCTATAATTTCATTGGCATCAATTTACGATCTGGAGAAGCATAAGTCACGTCGAGTATTATACAAAGGGTACATTTCTGAACTGTTCGTGCCATACCAAGACCCAACAGATGATTTTTACTTCAAGACATTCTTTGATGCTGGAGAGTTTGGGTTTGGTCTCTCTACTGTCTCTTTGGTGCCCAACCGCGATTGCCCATCCAATGCACACTTCATAGATACATACATTCACACAGGTGATGGTAGCCCCAGCCTATTGAAGAACGCTGTCTGTGTATTTGAAAAATATGGCGATATCATGTGGCGCCACACAGAAACAGGCATTCCTAATGAAACGGTAAAAATCCTTAACACAACTTTAATTAATCTAATCACGTCACGTGTTTTTTTCTTTTAATTCTTTTGTTGTTGTTGTAAATATCTTACGAATATAAACGTGGCTTTTGACAGTTCGTGGAGGCTAGGACTGAAGTAAACTTAATAGTAAGAACGGTGGTCACAGTAGGCAACTACGACAATATTATAGATTGGGAGTTCAAAGCAAGTGGCTCGATCAAGCCCGCGGTATGTATCATTTCACTTTTCATATAAATTTTTTTTTTTTTATAAACGCTTACAAATTACACTATATTCTCTCGAGAGAACACTGATTATACTATGTTCTCCTATAAGAACATAGTGTAATTTGTAAAAAAAAATTAAAAAACTTTGTAAACAGATTTATTCTCTAATTTGAGATAGTTTATAAAAGTAAGTTATGCTTTTGTAATTTAATATTTGTTTGACCCATTTTTTAAGGCACGGTGCAAGATATCAAATTTAAATATTTTATTAAAAAATGGTCCACCAACAACTACATAATTTTCTTGTCGATACACAATATAATTTTGTATAAAACAATGATTTTGCTTTTTGGACCCATGGATACCACGTGGTTCACTCCCAAACCCCAAGGGACTTTGCTACGCATGCCATTTGAACTTACATATTTGAATGTTTTTATTGGAATCGAAGTGCAAAATTCAAAATTATAAATTATGAATTAGTTTTGTGTAATTAGTGATTGTTAGAATTAAATAAGCTTTATGTTTATGTTTCTTATCCCCATTTGACGTATGCTTTGTCAAAACTCTATAACTGCGCGCCACTCTTCTTAATTTATTTGTATGGTTCAATTAATATATACAGATAGCACTGTCTGGCATACTGGAAATTAAGGGAGCGGATATTAAGCACAAGAATGAGATTAAGGAAGATCAACATGGTATCTTGGTGTCAGCAAACAGCATTGCCGTATACCACGACCACTTCTACATATACTATCTTGACCTTGACATTGATGGCGTTGAAAACTCCTTCGAGAAGACCACTTTGAAGACAGTAAGAGTGACGGATGGAAGTTCAAAGAGAAAGAGCTATTGGACAACTGAGTCTGAATTTGCCAAGACTGAATCTGATGCAAAGATTATAATTGGGGCAACCCCATCTGAGCTTGCAATTGTGAATCCTAACAAGCACACCGCCGTTGGAAATGACGTCGGATACCGTTTGATTCCAGCACTGCCAGCTCATCCCCTTTTAACGGAGGATGATTACCCACAAATCCGTGGTGCATTTACCAACTATAATGTGTGGGTCACTCCTTATAATAGGACTGAGAAGTGGGCTGGTGGACTCTTTGTTGATCACAGCCATGGAGATGATACTTTAGCTGTTTGGACCAAAAAGTATGATAAAATTATTATTTATTTATTTTTACTAATTATGATTTGAGATTAACGTTTTAAATTTCATATGAAAAATTTTATATATAGGTCTAGATATGTTAATTATGATTCATGATCTGAGTAACCTTACAGTATTTGTTTGAATTGAAAATAATTGCAGGAATAGAGACATTGTGAACAAGGACATTGTGATGTGGCACGTAGTGGGAATTCATCACGTTCCGTGCCAGGAAGACTTCCCGATGATGCCATTGTTGAGCACTGGATTTGAGCTGAGGCCAACCAATTTCTTTGAGAGGAATCCGGTTCTTAAGACCCTTTCTCCAAAGGATGTTGCATGGCCTGGCTGCCACAAGTAAACCCAGCCCATGATGTTTATTTCCTTTTAGCGTCAAACAAGTGTGTAAACGCATTGTCGTTTTGGAAAAGTCTAAAATAATGTTTGTTTATTGCTTGTGGGAGAATAATGTATTGCCAGCAACTAATTTTTATATGAATGAAAGGTTTACTTGCCAGCTGGTTCTTGCTTTACCTCATGTGTTCAAGATATTCCTTAATTAACCTCACGGTTTTCTTTCTTTCGTTTTTGTTTTTAAAATTATATTTACTGCCGTAAGAATCGTAAGATCCATGACCCCGGAATTTTATACAAGGCAAGAGCCGAGTGTCACACTCCTCTACAGCTGTAAATTGAGTATAAGTTTCCATAAATTGTTTTTGAAAAAAATATTGTTGTCTAGAAACATGTTTAATTGACTAATTGAAAATAAATTATTGTTTGTGATTAACATCGATCAAATATTAAAATTATAAGAAAACAAAAACAGCAATAAAATATTGTGTTAGGTACTCAACATTGTTTAAATACCACTCACTAGCAAACCCGTATAAGGTAAAGAACATAAAAAATGGAAAAGATCATTTCTGGGGATCGAAAATCTACACGAATATTCTTTGTTTGATTATCATTTTTTAAAATTTAAGCAAAGTGTTGACAATTACTTGTAATATATGAAGTGTAAATTGAAGATAAATCATGATTTGAAAAAATATAAATTCAATGAAGAGAAATTAACCATTCAATAAAATAAATGAGAATATATGAAAAGATATAATCTTATTTGGTGCAGTGAGAGATATAGTCCAGCGGTTCTGTGATCCTTAACATGGCGGAGCTTGAGTGATTGCCCAAGTTAGATTATATGTAAAATACGAAAAAGGGGGTCAAGAACTCAAGATGGAGAGAGATCCTCCTCCCTAATAAAAAGGTATTATCACCTTATATTGAACTGGTCCCGCGAAAATAAAATTTGTTACAAGCTGCGTTGAGGTCTTGAGGATCTACTTCCACGGCGTTGCACCGACACGGACAAGCGACATGTGACACGACATGACACTTCGATACGTTAATTCTAAAAAAATGTGAATTTTGACACGTTGGGATACATTTTAATTAAATAATATTTTTAATTTATGAAATATATATTATATTTAGTATTCAATAATTTAGTTTTATTTTCATAAAAATATATATTATAAATAATTAATGATTAATATTTAATTATAATCCCATTTTATTCAAATATAAAAATGATTTATTATGTTTTATATTTTAAATAAGTGAAATACATTTTTTTCGGTAGACAGTCAAATACATATTTAAATAAAAGCTGTTGTTGCACAAATATATAAATATATATATATATATATATATATATATATATATATATATATATTATATCTTATTCATTTGAAAAATAAATAAAATATATTAAAGGAGGGTGTTGTTGCACGGACTCATATTTAGGCTCTTTCATCACTTTGGAGTTTGTTTCATTTAAATATACTAATTTGGTATCCAGCTAGGAGATATTACTATTTGGGATCTTTGAGTGACGCATGGGGGACCCAGCGACTTTAAATGACGCCCCCGTCACTCCCTGGCACTCATGTGAATTTGATTTTTTTTTTCTGAAACCAGTGCCGCACACCACCCCCCACGGCACCAATTATATTATTTTCAGTAGTGCCGCCCCTACCCCCCACGACACCAGTTATATTTTTTTAATCCAAAACCACTCAGACACAAAACCACGACGCTAGAAGTGAGAGTTTGGCAATTCTGTTTTTGCAAATCGCAACTAGAAGGGAGAAAGGTTCACAGATTTTACATGTTGTGTGCTTGTCTTGCTCAATAAAGTGAGTTAAGGGAATGGGACATCCGTGTCATTTATCCGATTCATTGGCTTCCTTTGTTTTTGTGGTCTTGTTTGTTCCTCTTTTTGTGTCGGTGTTTTTCGCTCATTTTCTATCTCTAGGAGTTTTTCTGAAATCAGATTTAAGATGAATAAAAAGGAAGATTTATGGCTACCAAGCTCTATGACCTTCATAGAGCTAGTCACAAGAAGGTTTATGGCTATTTTGCTTCAAAAAATGAAAGCAGAAAACAACATTGAAACTAACCTCTCTCCTGAAGCAACACCAACAACAACTGAAAGCAAGCTAACGAGGAAGAGATAGTTAAAGAGTCCAAGAAGGGCAAAGTGCATGAGTGTCCAATTTGCCTTAAGGTTTTTCCATGTGGGCAAGCCTTGGGTGACCATAAGAGATCTCATTTGGTTGGTGGGTCTGAGAATATAAACTTTCAAACAATTGTAGTTTAGGAACCTGTCGCATAAGTTAGGGACTTCCTTCATCTTAATCTTACTATGCTTTCACTCACTTCCCATCTTGCATTCTTTCCACTATTTTTTTTTTATTAAAATGATTCAATGCAGTGAATCAAAACGGACGACATTCACTAAAAAAATAAGTCAGTGTCGTATAAGTAGGCGGTAGGGCGGCATAATTGTTTGGGAGGTGGGGGGATGGATTAGTGCCGTGGGGGGTAGGGGGCGGCACTGGGAAATAAAAATATAATTGGTGCCGTGGGGGGTAGTATGCGGCATTGGTTTCGGAAAAAAAAATCAAATTCACGTGAGTGCCGCGGGGTGACGGAGGTGTCACTTAAAGTCGTTGGATCTCCCATGCGGCACTCAAAGACCCCAAATAGTAATATTTTTCAATCAGATACCAAATTAGTATATTGGATGGGAAAAAACTCCAAAGTGGTGAAAGAGCCCTCATATTTATTATTATTTTTTATTACAAAGTTGAAGTTCAATTTTTAGCCCACACTAAATGGTCCAACCCCAGGCCCAATCTCAAATTAAAATGAAACCCTAATTTTATTGTTTCATTGATTGAGAAGTGCAGCCGCCGTCTACCATCACAAGCTCGTGTCACCAAACCAGCGAGAAGGGGCAGCACAAAGAGCTCGTGTCACCGAACCAGCGAGAAGGGGCGGCGCAGTGGAAAGCAGAGACAGAAGTCGTGGATCTGCAACAGCAAGTTAGAAATGAAGTGAGGCCGAGGGCAACACGAGGAAGAAGAACGAAGCACTCTTGGCAACGACGACGGAATGCTTGGCCGTGGTGATTGATTTAAAAAATTTTACTTTTTTGCCACTTGACAGTGTCCGATACGGTCAAAATCGCATTTCGGAATGATCAATGTGTCTTAAAATATTGACCACATGTCGCGTGTCGGTGTCCGAACATAATTTTTCAGATAAAAAGCGAGCACGTGCTTCGTAACCCATGAACATGTGAGGCACCTCCAATATAAATGTGGGTGTTTTCAGCCGTACGATGGGATATCTACTATAACTTTGCGCCCATTAGAATGTGACGTGGTCCATTGGGTCTAATGTAGGTTTCGATTCAAAACAGTACAAAATTATAAATATAAAATATCTGAGAGGAAGTGATGATTTTCTTTTATGGGATAAGATATTGTTACCACTAAATAATGTTACTATCATATCTTAACGTTAATTTTCGTCAATCAATGGTTATCGTTTATTGTGAATTAATAATTAATTAATGAATTTAATTTGTGAAAATAATAAATGTTGATTGATGAAAACCAACGGTTAAAATATAGTACTAACATTATTTAATAGTAACAATATCTTATCCTGAGTATGTTGTAGTCATAAAAGGTAATTTCATGATTTATATAATTTGAATTCATTAGTGGTTTTAGAAGTAATATGAGATCTATGATGAATTATAAAAGAGCATAGATTTAATTAGTGGAGAGGACATGTGGAGTCCAAACTCGATAATTGTCACGCTACTTGTCTCGAAATTAATCCTATACATGCATGGGTTCCTTTTCTGTCCGGGTCATGGGATACCTGAAATTTTGAAAACCAAATTCACTTGGAAAGGAATAATTAGAATCTCGTGACAATAATAAAAAAAAGGGAAAGATATACTCACCACTACAAAAATTTATCACTTTTATAATTAATTTAATCATAGTTGATTTTCATCAATCTAACGGTTATAATTTATTAAAAATTTATAATTAATTAATAAGAGTGACCCAATAATTTCCAATGAATTATAATCGTTAGATTGACAGAAATCAACGGTGATTAAATTGATTATAAGTGTGGTAAATGTTTGTGATGGTAAATATATTTTTCCCCTTATTTATTAGTAAAACAAGGGGCAGGGATAATTGAACTTGCAACCTGGAAAGCACGGACACGGAAAATTTTCAAAATTGTGTGTGTCGGACACGTGTCCGACACGGACACGCGGTCAACTCTCCGACACGTTTCTTCGACACACAATCAACTTTTTTGGACACGCGGTCAACGCTGGACACATTTTTTTTTAATCTTAATTTTATTTTATTAACTAAATATAAAAAATAAATTATAAATTAATTTTTTTCTATTATGAAATTTGACATGAAAAATTAACATAGTACGAAAAATTATTTATATTTATATTTATGTTATGAAATTTAAATATTTAATTGGTTATATGACTTATTATAAACTCTTATATGTATTAAATATAAATTATATTATATATAAAAATTTTATTTAATATCAAAACGTGTCCCAATGTGTCAAAATATGACATTTTTTAGAATTAACGTGTCGGCGTGTCGTATTGTGTCCCGTGTCAGTGTCCGTGCATCATAGCTCGCAACCACTTGTTTACGAAGGTTTTGATACCGTGTTAAAAAATTAATTTAACCTAAAAACTTAAGATATTAAGTGAAAGCTACATTAACGAATTTATATAATATTTCTCTAACAAACGTTGGAGTTTTGTTTGGGAATTTTTATTTTTAGCTTTTTTTCTTCTTATAAGTAGAAATTTAGTCAAATATATTTTTATAAAAACTCATATCATAAAAGAGCTTTTCATTATAATAAATAAACTAGTAAAAGCTAAAAGCTCATATATACCACCCTTTTAAAGTTTTCATATATTTATTTCTCAGTTTCACTGTTATTTTAAATTTATATTGATCAATTTTACTTTTACTCTAATAATCCATCATAATAACAAATTATTTCATCTTTTTTCTCCTTCAAAATTATCATATCAATTTTATATAATCACCAAACAACTTTTAACTTTATTTGTTAAGTTTTTTTTGTTAACTTTAGTTTAAAAATACTTTTTAACTTAATTTTTTTTTGTCAAACAAGCCCTTAATTGCCCTTTATGCCTATTACTGTTCTTACATACTTATTAGAAGTGATTTGTAAATTATGAACGGTCTTCTACTTGTCTTTCTGCATTGTGTGTTTCCTTTTATTTTGAGAGGATTAATGTTTCTTCTCTAAATAGAAGATAATTTTGTGATTTATCTCTTGTATATATATATATATATATATATATATATATATATATATATATATATATATATAGAAGTAAGTGGGATATGACAAAAAGAAGAAAAAAATAGAATTCATCCATTTTTATATATACACAGAAAATAAAATTATTTTTTATTTACGAAAAAAATATTAAACCCTCGTTTGAGTGACTACAATCTTCTTCAGGGTTTTTTTTTTTTTTAGTAATTCTTCATGGGAATTTTGTTTGCCTTAGGAGACGTTTGGTATAGGAGAAATTTTTTTTCATGGGAAAAATGGTTGGAAGTATTTTTTATCGGGTAAGTTACGAAAAGATATTTGGTAGGCCAAAAAGTTTTCCGAGAATCTTGTGTTAATTTTTACAAATTATGTTTGGTTGATTGTAAAAAATGATGGGAATCTTATATAAAATTACCAAAGTATCCATAAATTTAAATATTTGTTGAATTTATCTTGTAATCAAACGTAATAATTTACCTCTTAGTGTCCAATTACAGGCTTTAGACCCACTGCATGCACGAGTTGGCTTGTCGTACCAACATTCATTCTGGTTTTCGTAATTAAATATCGGGGAAAGTACTTCTTATGTAACTGCAGAAGGGAAAAAGTGCAGCAACACTTTCTTTTATCAGGATACGCGTCCGAATCCTGGTTTTTTTTTTTTTTTTGATAGAATCCGCACGTGTATCCTAATGTTAAAAATTTGCTGCAACTTTTCTCATCAACAGTCACATGAGAAGCAACGGACCCTTAAATATTATCCTAAACATAAAGAGTGAAGACCTTCACATCTGTAAAAAAAAGATTACACATCTAGAAAAAAGCTTTTGGTTCAGACTAAAGGGTGTAAGGGTGTTTTTGTCTCACAAAACATTTTTTACTTTCCCCCCACACGGTGAGTTTTTTATTCCATGTTTTGAATGACAAAATCTTAAACTCAATTCATGTGAAAAATAATTGGATGGGAGATATTTTTTCCAATCTTCAATTTAGTTCTCCTCCTACCAAACATTGCAAACTTATTTTCTCTACCACTCTTTCGAGGGCAAAAATTTTTTTGCATCGTATCAAACAGCTCCCGAGAGTGTGAAACTAAGATATATTTTTCTCAGTACCTAAACAGGAAAGTATACCATCTTTTATTTTCTCTATTTAAGTTAGCGTGTTTCAGTTTAAAGGCGTCCGAATTTTTCCAATTATTATTATGAGAAGTCAACAATCAAGATTTATTAAATTTTATCGTGAATCTTAACATTTATTACTTTCTCTTTTGTTACTATTCTGTTCAGTCTTCAAGATGTTTATAGAAGTGATGTTAAATCCGAACAGGACGTACGGTAGGTCCAACCAATTGAACTGGGAATCAGATCCCAACCGGTTTCGCCAATAGATCGGATTTGCAATCAAACGATAAGAAATTGGTGAACCGATTAAAAATTATTATTATATTTATTATATATTAGACTTTGTTTTTTCTACAGTTACTGCAGATAAATTATCTGCGAGCCCAATACGACGTCGTTTTGGGCAGAAATCATGGTGTTTTTATAATTTTAATTTATTTCAGTATTATAATAGTCTTTATACTTATAATTTTTTAAGATTTCAATACCAAAACGATGTCATTTTGAGAATAAATGCAGATAACTTATCTGCATTAATTGCATAAACATTTTTCTCTATATATTATTATATAACTTTGGTTTAATCAGTTTAATAACATTGATTTATAAGCATGTATTTTATACTTAATAATTTTATGAGACAGAATTCTTTGATATTAGTATCAATTTTTTTAATTAAATTAAAGTTTGACACAAATTTTAATCGATGATTTCTATCAATCTGACGGTTATAATTTATTGGATCAAATTTATTAATTAATTAATAATTTTCAATAAATTATAATTGTCGATTAACGAAAATGAACGTCTAAGATTTGGTGTCAAACTTTTTAGTTTGACTCCAGTATTAAATTTGTAATTTTATGTATTAAATTGAAATTTAATTTGTAAGAGTAATAAATTTTTTTAAAGAATTATATATATTATTCTTAATTTAATTTTGCATATATTGTCTACAATTTCAAGTATTTTTAATTTACACTTTTTAAATTTTTTCTAAAATTAATTATGTGTATTCCTTTATAATTTTTAACATTTCAAAAATTATTTTAATTTATATTTTACCTAAATTTAGAAGCTTCTATTTTTTATTTTAATTGTAAAATAGGCAAATACACACCTTTAATCAAAATCTGTTTTTGGTACAATTAGGCTACAAGAAATAGAAATATTCAATAGTAATATTAATTACGATATGCCGAATGCAAGGCTTTTGTCTTCTTAATATTGTATATATCTTAAAATATACTTTTTAGTTGAATTTTCAATGATTTTTTGTGGTGTATAATATTTGTCGACTCAAAGAATTGACGACTATACATAGGTAGGTGTAAGAAGACTATATTAAGTATAAACAACGAAAAAAAAGGTTTCCGAAAATGGAAGGAGAACAGAAGTAGTAGATGCATGGATTGTGTGCCGAATAAACAACGTCTCTGATTGCTTCTCTTTATCTCCCTATATATGGCAAAAAAAAATTAAATTAATGCTTTTTAATAAAATAATTACGCATTTATTACAACTTTAAGAATAATTACAGATCTACTGCACAATGTGACGCCCCTATTGGGCGTCACATGTGCAGCCTTGTAAATACTCTCATTTTTACCATTTCACTTATCACTCTAATTACCATTTCACCTCTCTCTAACCACCGATTGTGCTTCCGACTGAACGCAGAAATTTTCGTAGCAAAGCTCTGCCAACTTAGGTAAGTTCGTAATACCTGCTATTTATACGTTTAAATTACAGTGCTACCTTGCGAACATGTTAGGATTTATCGTATATTAGAGACTTAGAACATAAGGATAGTCACTTAAAATTTTTGTACCATTCTATGAATGTTGTAATGATTTAGTAATTTTTTTGTTACGTAGTTATTATTATTAATATTTAATTAAGCATTGGGGTTTGGCGTATTAATTAGTGATTTAGAAAATAGTGATAGTGACTTCGTAAATTTTGTATGATGTTATTATTAGTACATATTTATGAAATTATTAGTGACTTAGGGTTACTTGATTATCACAATACAGTTTGATAGGTGCATGTGATTAATTTCAATGTTGTTTTATATTTTATAGTTTAGGGTCATGGCTGATTCATCATCATCTTCGGGTTCTGCATCGGATCTAGAGCCTACCGATCCTAGCATGTACATCATACCTGGGCCTTATAAATGGAACGTCCTTCGTAAGAGGACACAGAGTGGCCATATTTCACAGAAAGTGTGGAATACGAAACATGTGAGGAGACTGAAAACCAGGCGTGGGAGACCACCAGGGGGGCCACCTACCGGCGCTATTCCAGAGGTGGTCACAGACTACCTTACACAGGCTGGATTTATACATGTTGCCCGCATGCGACATATCCAGGTATGCAATTTCTGGCGTTTTGTATTTATGTGATTATTCAATACCATTCGTTAACACGTGATAATTGTATAATTTATTTCATATTGATGCCCCATTAATTAGTGTTCTGGTCGAGAGGTGGAGGCCAGAGACACATACTTTCCACATGACCCAAGGTGAGATGACTATCACCTTGCAGGATGTGGCCGGCATATTGGGATTGCCTACTGATGGCATTGTCGTAACCGGATCTATATCCGAGGATTGGCCCACTGTTTGTGCTGCTGTTTTTGGCGCGGTTCCACTGGCCAGTGAGTTTCATCATTCAGGTGACCTCCGCATCTCATTCTTGGATCGGTTATATACCCGGTGGACTAATCATGTCGGGGATCATGATCGCGAGATATATTTCACAAAGGCGCACATTGCCCGCATGTTGGGGTGTTGGTTGCTGGTGGACAAGTCTGGAGGTAGCAATATCGGTTGTCGGCTAGTCCCGTTGCTTGGGGGAGGATTTGATGAGATTGGCCGTTTTAGCTGGGGATCTGCGGTTCTGGCACACTTGTTCAGGAATTTGTTCGAGTGTACAGATGCCGGTCGATTTGACATGGGTGGTTGCCATATTCTTCTTCAGATTTGGGCATGGATACGATTCTCACCCATTGCTCCACTTCTTCCTCCTCATCCAGAGCCTAGAACGCATTATGGATGCCGGTATGCTTTATTAAATTCATTCGATTTCGCTAATGAGTTATCGGCATATATATGGCCCCCTTCAAAACCCTGTTCACAGATTCTGCCAAGTTTGTTGTCATATGCTCGTACCTGCGTCCTTCAAGATCGTAGGCACGCGACCACTTTTCCTTAGGGATGACATCAATCCACTCAGCAATTTGAGGATTAGTTTCACAGAAGCTCGCAATATTCCTTTCAAAATCAACCATTGTAATATAACACAACACGAACAGAATTAGGATATGAACTCATTCTTAAATAGAATAAGGAATAAAATTAAAATACTAAATTAAAGATAAAGGATTATGTATGTATGCTGTCAGGAATTTTGGTAGAGAAGAGAGATATGAAGAGTGAGAGAAGAGGTGTGAAGAGTGAATAGAGTGGTAGGGGAATATATAGGGCTGCACATGTGATGCTCCATTGAGGCGTCTCTCCTTAGGGTGAGACACCTCAATGGGGCGTCACATGTGACGCCAAATAGAGGCGTCACATTGTGCAGTAGATCCGTAATTATTTTCAAAATTGTAATAAATGCGTAATTATTTTATTAAAAAGATTAATTTTTTTGCCCCCTATATATAGTAATACTCCATCATACATCTTAAGGTAAGCCAAAATGAAGAGAGATAGATACCGAAGATCGAGGTGCAAGAAGAACATGAACCTGTATATGCCTCGGGAATTGTTAGCTCAAATCCTATTGAGGTTGCCGGTCAAGTCTCTTGTCCTTTTCAAGTGTGTGTCTAAGTCATGGCTTTCTCTCATCTTCGATTCCGACTTTGCAATATCGCATTTTGAACTAGCTGTTGCACGAACTCATAGACTCGTGTTCTTTGCTGCTGCTGCTTCTGAAGCTTGGTCCATAGACTTACATGCATAGCTTTACAATCATTCTTCTTATGCTGCAGTAAAGCTTGATTTTCTGCTTCCCCAATCTAATTCTCATGTTCAAATTATAGGTTCCTGCAGAGGGTTTTTACTTTTGGATTGTTGTACAAATCTCTATATATGGGAATATACAGATTTGTACATTTTTGGGTTCTTACAATCATGATTATTTTTCTTTGTACATTCTCACGAACAAAGTGGCAGTCTACTTCTATGTGTTTGGTCCTTTCGTGAAAAATCGGATTCGATGCAATGTGAATGGCTACTTGATTATCACAATACAGTTTGATAGGTGCAATTGGCCTTTTGTTTGTCAAATCAAAAAGGAGATTGCGAAGCCAAATGAGCTCACTAGTTGCGGAGGCCATATATCGGTATTCAGCTTCTGCACTAGACCGTGCCACAATGCTTTGTTTTTTACTTTTCCATGTAACAAGATTGCCTCCAACAAAGGTGCAAAATCCAGATGTAGATCTTCTATCAAGGGGGTTTCCTGCCCAGTCTGCATCAGCATAGCCAACAATCTCTGTATTGCCATTTTTCTTCATCCAGATTCCTTTTCATGGACAAGATTTCAAGTACCTGAGAACACGATCCACCAAATTCATATGACCGCAGGTAGGAGCATGAAGGAACTGACTGATATAACTCACTGTGTAGGATATGTCAGGCCTAGTTATTGTAAGATAGATTAGTTTGCCAAGCAGTCTTTGGAGCAGTCTAGGATCACGTAGAGGAGTAGAATCACATTCAAATTTACTATTGAAATCCATGGGTGTGTCAGCAGGTTTGGCCGCTAATTTTCCAGTTTCCTTCAGTAAATCCAACACATATTTCCTTTGTGAGATGAATAGCCCTTTGCTTGAATTTGCCACATCGATTCCAAGAAAGTACCTTAAGTGCCCCAAATCCTTGATGTCGAATTTCTTGTTGAGGTATCCCTTCAATTTCTCCATCTCAACAAGATTATTTCCTGAAATGACTATGTCATCTACATAAATCAACACAACAACAATACTTTCAGAGTAATGTTTCACAAACAAAGAGTAATCCAATTCACTTCTCTTGAAGCCAAAATATGTCAAGGCCATTCTCAATTTTCCATACCAAGCTCGTGGTGATTGTTTTAACCTGTAATTTGCCTTCTTCAGTTTGCAAGCTTTTCCTAGCTGATTTTCAAGGGAATGCCCAGGAGGAATGTCCATGTATACTTCTTCTTCCAGATCTCCATGTAAGAATGCGTTCTTCACATCCATTTGGAACAACGGCCAGCCAAGGTTCACTGCTACAGACATTAAGACTCTTACAATGTTTAATTTGGCCACAGGAGCAAAGGTTTCAGTGTAGTCCTCTCCATATGTTTGAGTGTACCCTTTTGCAACCAGACGTGCTTTGTGTCGCTCGATGGTACCATCACTCTGATATTTTATTTTGTAGATCCATTTGCATCCAACCGTACGCTTTCCTTCTGGTAAGGTCACAATTTCCCATGTATGATTCTTATCAAGAGCCACCAGCTCATCAGTCATGGCTGCACGCCACTCTGGTAATTTATATGCTTATGCATAATTTACAAGTTCACAGTGCTTATCTACGGTGGCAAAAAATGATATGTAACCAGTAGATAAATTGTTGTAGCAAATATAACTTTGAATAGGGTGAGCAACAACCGTGGAAACAAAGTCTTGTAATTTAGATGGAGGTTTGCTTGTTCTACTTGACCTTCGTAGTTGCTGTACATCCACATTTGTGGGTTGATTTTCTGGTAATGTCGTAATCTCAACAGGTTCTAATTGATCTTCAGGAATTTGGGTAGTCTCCTCATGCTGAGCCTCTAGAGGAATTTGGGCAACCTGCTCAGTTGATCAACATGTTGGATTTGTGTGTGTTCTGGTAAGTAGTTCTCTTTCATTGTTGGCCTTGGAGAATAAAAATCAAATAGTCCTTTGATATGGATCTCCCCTTGATTTTTATTCTTATGAAAAAACATGGAATTCTCGTCAAAGTAAACATCCCTAGAAATATATAATTTATGTGTCGTGGGATCATAACAGTTATATCCCTTTTTAACTGAAGAATAGCCTAAAAAAATGCATTTCCTCGACCGAGGTTCCAATTTGTTACCTGTTTGGATATGCATATAACAAGTGCAACCAAAAACTCGTAAATAGGACATATTTATTTGTCTATTGAGCATAATTTCCATAGGCGACTTAAATTGTAAAGTTCTACTAGGAATACGATTGATGAGATAACAACTGGTGAGGATAGCAAAAGACCAATAGGCAGATGGCAAATTAGCATGAAATAGAAGAGATCTTGTGACCTCTAGAAGGTGCCTATTTTTCTTTCAGCAACGTCATTCTGTTGAGGAGTTCCTACACAAGAAAGTTGGTGAACAATGCCATTTGCTTTAAGAAAATGCTAAAAAGAACCATTAACATATTCACTACCGTTATTAGTGCGCAACATTTTAATGCCAAAACCATATTGAGTTTTAATCATATGAAAAAACTCTTGGAAAATAATTCCCACATCATCTTTTGATTTTAACAAATATAACCACATGCATCGAGATTTATCATCAATGAATGTAACGAACCATCGAAAACCATCTATTGATTCAACCGGGGCAGGTCCCCACACGTCAGAATGAACCAAATCAAACAATTGAAGAGAAACATGAGAACTATCATTAAAAGGTAATCTATGTAATTTGGAGAACCGACAAGTTTCACAACTACTTGAATCAATGGAAAATTTAGAGTCAAGACAATTTAAAATTTTAGAAGATGGGTGTCCCATACGCAAATGCCACAATGTTGAATCATCCCTATGGGTTTCACTCAGACCTTTGTTAACGTCATTCAACAAATATAATCCATTATGTAGAATTCCTTCACCAATCTTCTTCCCTGTCGGAATATCCTGAAACACCACCTTTTTGGAGAGAATATGACATTGCAATTCAAGTCATTAGTGATTTTAGCAACTGATAGTAAATTTGCAGATAAAGAGGGAATAAATAATATATTAGATGTTTTGTCAAAGAAGTCAATTGTGCCAATCCCTTCAACGAAAACTTGATTTCCATCGGCTACTGAAATAGGAGGAATATTTTCTGCAGTAGAGATATTGGAAAGACATTTGGATTCATAGCACATATGTTCAGTGGCACCGGAATCAATTATAAATGAATGAGCTAACTGACTAGAAAGAGTAAAGGCCTTACCAGATTGAAAAAGATGAGTGGCAGAATTAAGGTATTCTTGTAATTGTAGAGCTAATTTTCCAAGTGTGGATTGAAAATCAGTTGATGGTTCATGGGTCTGAGTTGCAGTTGTTAGAGCTCCAATTAACTTATCTTTTTTAGTTTTCAAATAGGGGTAGAGCACCCAACACCGATCCCGCGTGTGTCCATCTTTTTGACAGTGTGTACAATGATACTTAAAGCTACGACCTTTGTCTTTGCTCCTGCCATGAGTGCGACTAACATTGCAAACAAAGGAGGAAGACAATGGAGTATGAGAATTTATACCTGAAGCAGTGGTATTGGGTCTAGAGGCTGCATGATGGGCTGTAATTTCATATCGATCTTCACCAAAAATATTGACTGGATTCATCACCCGCCGACGAGTTTCTTCCTTTTGAATAATGTTACAAATTGTAGCAAAGGAAGGTAGAGGACTGGTCATCAGAATCTGGCGCTTGACTTCTTCATATTCTGGTCCCACACTGGCAAGAACCATGAATATACGATCATGTTCTTCACGCTTCACATATTCTTCAAGTGTGGCAGCCTTTGGCCTATATTGTTTTAATTCATCCCACCTTTTTTTCATCTGATCGAGGTGCTCATTGAAGGATTGAGACTGTTGTTGTTTTGTTTGACAAAGCTCTTGCTGCAATTCAAAAATTCTAGAGGCATTATTTTGGTTTCCATAGTGGTCTTTGATGGATTCCCACAATTCTTTGGCTGTTTCAGAATAGGCAAAGATTTCATAAATCTCTGGTTCCATGAAATTAAAGATCCATGTCATCACTTGATGGTCATTGGCCTTCCATGTTTCATATCGTGCATCTGCAATGGCTGGTGGTTCGCTAGAAATATGGCTACTTTTCGATCGGCCACCCAAAGCTATGGAAATCGCCCTGGCCCAAGGCAAATAATTTCGGCCATTAAGAAGAGAGATGGTCTCCAGCGAACAACCCTTGTCTACGGTGTTGGCCATGATAGATGAGTAGAAAGGAATGGATGTAACTCACCAAAAACAAAACAACAAATTGATGTCTCAATGGAAAACGATGGAGCAAGTGCAGCAAAAAAAAACAAAAAAAACTGCAGTAAATAGAAATGGGCAGCGGCTGTCATAAAAAGAAAAAAAAAATAGGGCTACAGCGAAATTCTCAAGAACAGGGGGGGCTGCAGCGAAATTCTCAAGAACAGGGAGCTGGATCAGTATTCCAGCTCGGATACCATATAGCAGATTTATGGAAAAAATTAAGAAAGAACAAGGACACCAAAAATATTGTGGCTCAGTCTCGTTTGGACATATATCAAGGACACCAAAAATTAAGAAAGAACAAGGATACCACAGTAATGTTTTCTCCCCCTTTCAATTATATTTTGTAATGCATTTTTTAGTGAATGAATTGATAATAATAATTTAAAAATAAAAAATAAAAAAATTATATAAGCAACAATCATTTATGTATTTAATTATGGATTTTGATTTTTTTATGTTGCATGAGAATTCAATTCTTATGTTATGACTCAATTAATAGTGGGCTCCACATTTATTAAAAAAAATATTTTGCACATAAATCGAAAGGTCATAAGATGAGAAAATACTTTTTATGACTCAATTAGTAGTGGGCTCCACATTTATTAAAAAAAGAAAAAAAAAATTGCACATAAATCAAAAGATTACAAGATGAGAAAACACATCTCATGCAACATGAGAAAACACATCTCATGCAACATAAGAAGTGTTTTCCCATTAATTATTACAAACTATATAATTAAACTTGGAGGAAGATTATATTTACAATCTATTTCTGTTTACAACCATACCTTAACCGTTGATTTTCACTAATCAATAGTTATTATTTCCGATCAAACTCATTAATTAATTATTAATTCGCAATAAATGATCATTGTTGATTGACGAAAATCAATGGTTAAGATATAGACTTAAAAAATTGTAAACAAAAATAGGTTATAAATATATCATTTCTCTTAAATTTGATATGTTATTGGGAAATAGTTATGTCATATTATAGGTAAATGTTTAGGTCATGTTATAGACACAACCAATGTAGACTCTCACCACTTTTCTTTTTTTAAATAGTGAAATCCACATTGATTGTGTCTATAATATAACCTAAGCATTTTTCTACAACATGACATATGTATTTCCCTTATATTATTTGAGGCTTTCTTCATCTCCTGTGGACAGGAAATATAATGGGGCCCATTATATTAAAAATAATAATAAAACAAAAAAAAATTGAGTCAGCTGCAAGAGGAAAATACTTCTACAAGAAGTATTTTTTTTTAAATATATGTAAAAATTTAAAATCTTAAATACCATGTTATACATTTTAATATTCGTTTATTTGTAGATATTATAATAAGCACTGTAACGCGATAGGTCCGATGCTTGTGATGCGTTGTCACAAGTAGGGGTGTAAATAGATTAGGTTAGGCTAGACTTTAGCTTAAATAGGTTAGGTTTGTGTAAAAAATATTAGATATGGCTTGTCCTATTAGCCTGTGTAAGTCCCAAATTACAAGTCTGGTTAGACCTATTTTAAAAATAAAAGTCTTGGCCTAGGCCTGTTAGCATATTTAAACCTATTAAAAATTCAACGATTTAAAGAATAATTAAAATAATTTATTTTGTTATTCAAAATTATTAAAATAATAATTTTTTATTATATTTTAAATAAATAATATGATATAGGCGGACTTGTAGACTTAGCTCGACATGTACAAAAAAACTTATAGTCTTTTTCTAAATAATTTTTTTTAAAAGCATAAGCCTCTTCTATTTTAATATTTATGATAGATCAAGTTTGATCTAATATAGACTAAATCATAAGTCTTTGAAGATCAGCCTAACCCCTGCAGGTTGGGTCCATCTGAATTTGATTTGAGTTGTTTTCTGTTTATTGGATTCATGTTTGTGCAGCTATCATACTAAAGCGAGGTTTGATGTCACGATATATATGGGGTCCATTGCGAAGACGTTCACGAAATATACTAATTGGCAGGAGAACAAACTTACAGATTTTGTGTACTTGACAAATGGCTTTTTTATAAAGAAAATACAAAAGTTACACTCAAACTGTAGCAATTTGATAATTAATAACTATAAAATTTAAAGTTTGATATCACATCTGAAGGTCGTTAGATCAAATAAGATTAATGGTGTCACATACTTACAAAACAAATCAGAGTCATTAATCTTTTTTTATCTAATGGTTCTAAAATGAGATGTCAAATTTCAAATTTGACACTAATATCAAAACATCCTGATGTTATACATATTCGTTTTCCTTTTTATCTCAAATGCTGCATTATTAACCAGAAAGTAAGATAATATACTAAATTTGAAGGGCTGTTAATGGAGAAGCTTATAGTCTCTCAAGCGCTTAAGATCATCAACGAGGGCAGTTAAATTGTTGTGGGATGAACCACTTTCCTGAACAGCTTCTCTAGCCTTTTTCCCAAACTCGTGAGCACGCCTTCTGATTTCCTGAGCTTCATCACCACCGTCCATCAACCTCTTCACAGCATTCTCTATGCTATCTCTGCTCACCACCTTCTCTCTCTCCTCAAAACCAATATTTCTCCACTCCTCTGCACCCACCTCCACCCCAATCCCCCGCACCTGAGTTATCAGCTTCTCGTTGTAGAATTGTTCGCCATGCACCGGCGACGTGATCATCGGAACCCCCGCGCTGACAGCCTCCACGGTGGAGGTCCACCCACAATGCGTCAGGAACGCACCCACGGCAGGGTGGTCCAGTATCAACACCTGCGGGGCCCACCCTCTAATGATCATCCCTTTCTTCCCATTCCTCTCTTCAAAACCCTTAGCCACTTTTCCCTCTCCTCCTCGCTCTCATTCTCCTTCCCTTTCTTCTCAGGAGCCACCCATATGAATTCGTGACCAGATGCTTCTATCCCACATGCAATCTCGTATAGTTGGCTATCCGGGAAATGGCAAAGGCTCCCGAAGCATATATAGAGCACCGAGTTGGATCGCTTCGAGTTAAGCCAACTCAGGCACTCGTGCACGCTCAACACGCTCTTTTGTCCCCTCTCTGCTTGCTCTTCTGCTGTTCTGCAAATAAGAGAGGCTGGGCCAAGATGCCATGCCTTGTGACCAGTGGTTTTCTCGTAGTGGCGGACGTACTCTTCTCCGTCAAGCTCCACGAAGTTGTTGATGATGAGCCCATTGCTTTTGAACTCAGTCTCCCGCATCGAGTCCAGGAATCTCCTCAACTCCTTTGGCGGTGTTGTGTTAATGGTAATAGGGTGAGGAAGACCCGAAATGACTAAGGAACCGGAAGCATCGTTGGAGTGTGGTGTGACGGAGTTTATGGCGCAGATTGTAAAGAGGGAGAATACGAGCCTGGGGATGCCAAGCTTGTTTGCAAGGTCTTCCACCCATGGGAACAAAAAGTCAGCGACGATGCAATCGGGTGGGTTGTGCTCCACGAAGTGCTCGATCGGTGATCGGAGGAGCCTGATGGCCTGGGAGACCTTGGCGACGTTGTGGAGGTCAACGACGTCGGAGAGGCTTTCAATGCCGTCGGGGAGGCCTACCTCTTGGGAGGGGAATTGAACGGTGTGAAGACGGAGGTTGTGATTGTAAGGTAAGGATTTGTGAATGATTTGAGCGTTGGAGGGAGTAGTGATGATGGTGACGTGGTGGCCACGAGAAGCGAAGAGTGTTGCTATGTCGCATAGAGGGATCATATGACCAGCTGCTAGGTAATGAATGAAGTACAGTTTCAGAGGCTTCCCCGAGTCCATCGTACGTGCCAACACTTACGAGCCTTTGTCTCTTGTCTTTTGACTTTCCCTTTGTCCTTTTTTATACCAATTCCTGCAAGCATCTTTCCTGTGGGAGTAGTACAAATACAGCAAACATTTACAAATACAGCACATGGGGAGTTCATCCTCTCCATGATAAAATCATCTCACGTTACTGCAAGAAAAAAACGCGTCAAGTTACGTGGAATTATATATTTTATATTTTTTAGATAATAAAACAAAATGAAGCTCCTACTTCATAATACTTTTTTGTTATTTATGGAAATCTCAAGAATTTAAAGACTGATGATATTATTTTGTATTTTGCAATATTAATATCATAATACGTAAGAATGTTCTTAAAAAAAGTATCTTACATTTTTCTTTTTCCCTTTTTATCTCTCGAATTTCTTCATTACGTCCACGACTCAGATTGAATTTATTAAATTTCTGAGCGCTAATATTTATGTGAAAGAAACTTTGTGATTGTGACAATAATAAAATAGGAAACGTGTGAGAACTATTTTGACATGTGTATTTTATGAATTTCCGTACTAACAATTACATCTGGCTTTTGCAACATAAAAAATACATCGCAACATGTAAACAGCTTACGATTTAGTATTTATGTTAAATCTTAGTTAAGAAAAAAACCTTTGACTTTGACATTTTTATGATTATTTTTTAAGGATTTATTGAAATGTTATGCTTATACCAAACAAGTTTACACAATATTATTAAAGGGAAAAATATTTATGCAGTTAATGCAAATAAGTTATCTATATTTATTCTCAAAACGACGTCGTTTTGGTATTGAAATCTTAAAAAATTATAAATATAAAGACTATTATAACCCTTAAATAGATTAAAATTACAAAAATACCATGATTTCCGTCCCAAAACGACGTCGTATTGGACTTACTGCAGAAAAAGCGAACCCATTATTAAATCTGGATCAATCATCAACTCAATCAAGATATTAGATTAATGGGTTACTGATTCAACAAGAGGATCGTCGGTTGCAATGTTATTAAAATCGGCCCAAACATTGATCCGGTCGAGGTACTGGGTCATTGGTTCAACCACTGGGTCACTGGTTCAACCGCATGACCCGGTAATTATATGCAATTTTATAATTTATATTAGAAAATTGTAAACATACTAAAATATCTAAGCAAAAATGACAAAAAAATTCAAATATTTTAATATAAATAATAATAAATCACATATTATTATACAATAAAGGATCAAACAAAAATATAATGATCGTGATACGGGACTTTATGTTCAGAAAATGACATATCTAATTATAAATAAAATCAAAAATTTCTGCATAGTGCATAATTGAGATAATATTAGTATTGTAGATACATAATTTATGTAAATCAATAAGCAAAATATATATTTAAATATGTCCATTATGATTTATTTTTAAGAAAAAATTAGAATTTTTTTTTGGGACCGGGCCGGGTCACCGGTTAATCGACCGGGTCACCGATTTTCATGAAAACCGGCTGGGTCAGACCGGGTCGCACCGGTTCTGATGCATGGCCGGTCCATTGCTTGCACCGGACGAGTTATATGACCGATTTACCGGTTCTCGGGTTGACCTGGCCGGGTCGGTTCGGTTTTAATAACACTGGTCGGTTGAATTGCTTGAATCAAATTTATATAAAGATATATAATAAATATATAAATACATGCGATATGGCAACAAATGATGGGGCTTAGTGGTTAGTATTTCACTTCTCTCCCCTTATGTGTTGGGTTTGAATCCTAGGAGTACAATTGGGTTGGAATATTTTGTCACAATTTTTAATAATCAACACAACTAGGAAACCAGCACCTGTTGAGCTGTTGATGAAGTGGACCAAATCAATTAATTAATGGTCCAATTTTCAGTTCAACTAGTCAGACCGATTGGTTGATTAAGTGGACCAAACCGATTAATTAATGGTCCAATTCTCGGTTCAACTAATCAGACCGATTGGATCGGGCTGATCTTAATAACACTAAGTTTAAAAGAAATGATGTAATACATATCGTTAATATATTTTTATAAATGGATCTAGATCAATATCAGATGCCCAGGCAAATAAATTAAAATATTGTAATTTAAATGAAAAATTATAAAATTATAGTAATTTAAAATCTATTTACAAATTTGTAGCAACTAGTCGAGCCCAAAATAAGGCGGGACTGGTCTCGCCCAAAAGTAGGCGCGTCAGGGGGTTGGTTCGCATCCAAAATGCTATATCCATAATAATGTTGATTGGAAAAACTTTTAAAAAGCACGCATAAGTAGCCAAAAGGCTCTTACTAACCGGAGTTTTGGTCATGTGCTCTGAAGGTGCGTTAGGGGATTGGGTCGCGCTCACTTTTCAGAGCTGGGTTGGCCATAGGTTAGTGATAACTCTCTCATGGAGAGCTATTTCTGGGCTTTTATTTGATGATTTGGTGCCATATATTATGCATAATTCCCTTAGAATTATATGATATTTGCATTAATATTGTCTTTTTATGTTTTGAAATAGAAATATGCTAAATGTTGATATTTGAGATTTTTCGAGAGCTAGAGCTATTCACTGTCTTTGAAATTTTTGTTGCAAATCAGAGCCATAACAGAGTTATAGCAATCGTATTTAAGTGAAATGGTGCATTCAAGACACAAGGAATAACTAACTTTTGAAATTCAAATTCAAACAGAGATATAACACAGTTGCAACACTGGATCGGGATAAGGAAGTTTCGCAAGATAAGAATAAGCACATATCTTATCTAATCCCTGTAATTCAGCCAACAAGAGGATAAAACCAATCTTAAAGATAAACCTTCATCCTCTTAAGAGGCTACTCTTTAGGGGATTCAAATTGGAAGAGTTACTTGGCGCCGCAATTTACTATTTTCTATATAAAGAGGAGTCTACACACGTCCAAAACAAGCTTCGAGGTCAGGAACACTTAGGAGATTTTGAGGGCTTCATTAAGAGAGATCTAACTAGTCAAGGGGTGAAGATAGGATCGAGTAAGAATAACATGCCCTATATGGTTTTCTTAAATCGTCCTTTCGAGGCGGGGCCAATAATAAGTGCCTGTTTGAATCCTCTCTTTTTTAAACTAGAAGCTACTTATAAGTATAAGCTAGGGCAAACAAGTTTTGAAAAAAGCTTTTATAATGAAAAATTCTTTTTTTATAATAAAGTAAAATGCTAAAAGCTACAAGCTCTAATGAGGAGTTTTTTTAAGCTCTTATTTGCTTTTCTTGAATTGCGTACTTTTTTTTAAATGAAAAGCTATAAAGATAAGAAATAAATAATTTTTCTTGAAATATGTGCTTTTAAATAATTTTTAAGCTAAAACTTTTATATAATTACCAAATAGTTTTTAACTTTTTTTTTAAGCTCTTTTCTTTTAACTTTAGATTATAAATAGCTTGTAGCTTAAAAATAAGAGAAGCGAGACGACTATACTACTGATGCAAATTGGCAAGTCTCTCGCCAACCCCTTTCTGTCCTCCTATCCGATAAGCACGTGCTTCCCGTGCTGATCCCCCACCGACTGGAAAACAAAGCTTGGCTCGAATTAAAATTCACGAGATTTAAGTCAGTGCCCCGAATCAACTCTCGGCATCCTAAATATTTTTATTTAAATGTTTTTCCATAACTTCAATTTAACAATAATTATTCCAAGTCCAACTCATTGATTAGGAATTTGAGAATTAAACTTTTTATTTCAGAAGTTTAAAAATAAAAATACAACTGTCTATTATTGCTAATAATTTCTCCATTTAATTAATCGTGCGTTCCCCCAGGAGAAGAATAAGTTTATTGATAAACCAAGTTTTTTCTTAAATAGAAAGTTTTTTCTTTTAATTCGGGATTTGCTCTCATCCAAATCTTGTAAATTATTCACTCGCGATAACAATCCGTTATTTAAATCTATTATCAGTACGATGCGTTTACCAAACTCAAATAATATAATTTGGACAAAATAGAGTCTCTATCTAAAACTCTCTTTTTAAATTTATTGAAGGAGATGAATGTAGCTAAGTTGAGAACATAAATTAAGTAACTAAAGAAATATTACCAACAAAAAAAAAAGTAAGAAACAAAAAAATCTGAGTTTGATTTCCACAAAATACATCTTTAGACAGGACACGAAATAAAAATATTGTATATCAACCTGTAAAATAGATAGAATCATGCATCATGGCGACACTGGTTCTTTTAGTGCACAGTGTATATAAATATTTAAATTAAAAGAAAAATTGGCTTGAAAGAGACAAAGAAAACACAAGTTGAACGATATTATAAACTCTTGTATTTTTTTTCATGATGGTAAATGATAGTTAAACAGTTAAATGAATGTAAAAAATCACAGAACGAAGAATGCAGCCCAAAAAACGAAAAAGAAAAAGGTTACAGGAACAGAGGATACAACGAACTTTGAAATTTTCTCTTTAAACCAATTGTGCCATTTTTTATTGTATGATTTGTATAAACAACTAAAAAAAACGTGGCTATAAAATAAGCATAATAATAGAAAAGTTGATGGCAACAAGAAACATTGAAATAAACATGGTTGTATGATTTTAATATGTGAATTATTTTAGATTCTGAGCATGTGTATGAATTGTTTCGAAAGTTAAAACATGGGGCAGTCACATATTGCGGAAAGAAAGTTGACAATCTTTCCAAGAAACAAAATGAGTAAATACCTTTGCTTCCTCAACAAAAAAAACAAGAAATTTATTTTAATTCTTTAGAAAAAAAAGAAGTCAACGGTCCAATGAAATTCTAATTCGTTGAAATTAGGGCTTGAGTCCGTAGGATCCGCATGCGAATTTTTCATGACTTCGTGTAAACGAAATTTGAAATTCCATTCTCCTCAATAATCTCCTTGAACCCTCATTTCGTCTCCTCCTTTGGTTCGCTTTGTGCTCCTACGCAAGCTGTCCTCTTCTTCTTAATTGCAACACCTCCCCTGCTTCATTGCTTCTCTCCATCTTGTTAAAGTGATCTTTTGAATTGTTAAGTTCTTGTTTTCAGACTTTCCTACATAATACATTCATTTGATGTAACTGAACTTTCAATGTGTTCTTCTGCTTTAGTCAACATTAAAGGTTTCAATTACTGCTTTTTGTCTAGCGGATCTAGGAGGGACTCACTGTCAAATTAAGCCCTAAATTGGTTCTCAAAATTACTGTTTTAGTCAACATTAAAGGTTTCAATTACTGCTTTAAGGGTGTGTTTGGTAGAAAGTATCTCAAAACTTTGCTAGGCATCTGAAAATGGATAAATTGGTTCTCCACGTTTGGAACAGGGTTTCCCAAAATTTTCCTACCTAACTGATTTGCCTAGCAAGTAAGTTTTCTGTGCAAAATTGGACCAAAACTAAGGCAATGAAATCCTATTTCTACGGTGGTATTCCATGGATATCCAGCTAAGCAAAAACCATGAAAATGGGTGCTGCCAAAACTACTCTTGTGCGTAGTGCTTCCCACATACTTGTCACAAGTGCTTTCCTCTTTATATTGCAGAGCCCTCTAACCAAGTTGCTGGTTCAGATGCTGAAATTTAGACAAAAAAGGATAAAAAAAAATATATATTGTACAACAACAACAATTACATAACTAGGAGTAGACAAGCAGTGGTGAGTTTAGATAGTTTGCAAGTGGTCATAGATGTTGTCTCTAATCAGCTCCAGGTGATTGATTATCCGAACTATGTTTCTGCCCCAAAAATGTTTCACCTCCATAACCATGAAACCCTAAACCAAAACCCAAAATGGAGGAATCAATAACTCAAAAGCAATGAACATGTTTTACCTGTACATGCAAGGATTAACACGCCACTGCCTCACCGTGCCGGAGTTATGGTTGCTGACCGGAGAAACAACAAACGGAGAGAAAGACAGACAAAGACACCAATTGGCGTTGGGGGTGAGATATGGTACAACACTCACTTGTATGCGGTGGTTATTTTAAATTGTTTTTACAACAGGGTCATTTTGGTCAATTCAACCAATTTTTCCATCACTATTTTATCTTCAACCAAACATAAATTTTGCAAATTTACATAAATTTCTCTGGTAATATTTCGGTGAACCAAGCAACTTTTTTAACATTTTTCTACCAAACTCACTTTTCAACCATTTTTTCATCAATTATATTTCACTAGTATTCAAAAAATTTCTCCTCAACCAAACGACCCCTAAGGTATTCTCGAAAAGGGAAAGAACATAAAAAAAGAAAAAAAAAATCGTTGCTGGGGATCAACAATCTGTTGGGCTTCCTCCTTCAATGCTAAGCCCAAGCCCATTTGAGGGGTTTCCTAAAAACCCTAACCCTAATTTCCACCTCCTCTATATATACTCATTAGTTGTTGGTAGAGGCTAGGTCAGATTTGAGATGTCAGATTTGAGAGAACAAATTTGAGAGAACAAATTTGAGAGAAAAATTGTTTGAGTAAAGCTTTATGCTTTGCATTTGAAAGATCTCTAGAGAGAGAGTTTGAGTGAAACATCTCTAGGGTAGTTTGATTATCACCATTGTTGAGAGGTTGAGTTAACCACCACATTGGTGTATTTGATTATTTGTAACCATTATTTTCATAGTGTATTTCTGATGTGGACTAGGTCCCGTGGGTTTTTACTTCTTCATTGGAGAAGGTTTTTCCACGTTAAATCTGGTTGTGTTCTTCTTCTCTCTCCTGTTTTCGTTTTGATTTTTCCGTTGCGCTGCCTGACCTGGTGAAGTTCAGGCCGAGGTATTGTCGAGATCCGAGATCAGCATCTTGTTGATGGACTTCCGCACAAAGGCCCCTGAGCCGAGCTTGAGGGAACCGAGTTTTCCCAACACAATCTACACGAACTATGTCTACGAGAATATTTTTTTGATTATCATTTTTTAAAATTTAAGCGAAGTGTTGACAATTAATTGTAAGTATGAATTGTAAATCGAAGTTAAATCAAGATTTGAAAAAATATAAATTCAATGAGGAGATACCATTCCATAAAATAAATGAGAATATATAAAAAGATATAATCTTATTATTTGGTGCAGTAAGAGATCTAGTCCAGTGGTTCTGTGATCCTTAACATGGCGGAGCTTGAGTGATTGCTCAGGTTATATTGTAAAATAGGAAAAGGGGTCAAGAACTCAAGATGGAGATAGATCCTCCTCCCTAATAAAAAGGTATCACCTTATATTGAACTGGTCATGACTCATGAGAAAAGAAAATTTGTTACAAGCTGCGTTGAGGATCTACTTCCTCCTCGGAACATATGAGACACCTCGAATATCCTCTAATAAATGTGGGTGTTTTCTGCCATACGATGAGATACCTACTATAACTTTGCGCCCTAAGAATTTGATGTGGTCCATTGGGCCTAATGTAGGTTCTGATCCAAAACAATACAAAATTATATAAAATATATGAGAGGAACTTAGACTCTCTCTTTTTTCTTTTTTCTTTTTCTTTTTTCGCGACGCGAATTATTCTTTTGGGGGCGTTTGGTTGAGAAGAAATTTTTGGAATACTAGAGAAATGTAAGTGATAGGGAAATAGTTGGAAAGTGAGATAAAATGAGATAGGTAGGAAAATGTAAAAAAAAAAGTTGTTTGGTGAGAAAAAATTTTACTGGAAAAATTAGGTAACTTTATAAAATCTATGTTTGGTTGGAGGTAAAATATAGATGAGAAAAACAAGTTGGTTTTACAAAAATAATCTTGTTTTAAAATGGAACAAAGGAACATATTTTCAGCAAATGGATACATGTAAATATGACACTAAAGCAGCATAATTTTCAACTGTGAGAGCAACGATTAACCAAATCAGTTTGTTCTGTGTGTCTACTGACGAGGATATAAAGTGAATACCACATGATCAAAGGGAAACAGTATGCCGGGTATCTCCGTGAAATAGATATGCATCTTGGATAGGTAGGATAGTGATTTAGGTAGGTAAATATGAAAGTTGGCTCAACCAAACATGGTGTAGAGATATTCCCACTTCTCACTTACCCATCTATCTCAACATTTTCCCCCAACCAAACACCCCCTTTAGAATAAGTCAGGTTTCTAGAATTTCAGGTATCTCATATAGGAACTCATGTATGTATAGGATTAATTCCGAGACAAGTAACGTGACAATACTCCAAATATCCTCCCCACGAATAAAATCTATGCTCTTTTATAATTCGTCTTGGATCTCATATTACTACTTAAATCTGTGATGATTTCAAATTATATAAATGAGGCATCCATATTTATTTTTATATTTCCTTGGCTAACAAATATGAAAAAATGATAGTTCATAAAATAAATCATGAAATTACCTTTTATGAGTGCAAAATACTCATTCTATGGAAATTCATCAATTTGCCCAAATCTCTCATGAACTAACATGACTTTGAAAAGAATCATTTCAATTCAAAATGTTAAACTATTGGTGAAGGTCATATTAATGTATTTCTCTATTATGTCTTCATCGGGTTTGAAGGGTAGACAATACATATGTCCCTTTTATTTATGTTAAGAAATTTTATAATATTTAATTATTTATTAATAAAACGGAGACAATAAAAATCAAAGTCGTGAACACATAATCACGGGGGCTTTGAACTATGCAAAAGAATTAATTTAAGCCAAAGATTTAAGCTATTAGAATATGATATTTTTCTTACAAAAATTGAAGTTTCATGTTAGTTGCGTTTTAGGCCTATTACTGTTCCTACAGACTTGTTAGAAGTAATTTGAAATCTATGGCCAGTCTTCCACTAGTCTTTCTGCATTGAGTGTTTTCGTTTATTTTGAGGGAATTAACGTTTCCTTTCTAAGTAGGAAAAAAGTAGGAAAAGACCTTATCTCTCTATATATATATATATATATATATATATATATATATATATATATATATATATATATATATATATATGAAAATAAGTAAAACCTAATAAAAAGGAGAAAAAATAAAATAAATATTTTTTTATGTATATGTAAAAAATAAAATTATATTATCTTTACATGAGAAATATTAAATCTTATTTTGAGTGAAAACCATCAATCTAATAAGGGAAAAATGTGTTTGCCTTGAGGGGCGTTTGGTTTCATGCTTTTTGAGATTTTCTTAAGTAAATGAAGTTTGGTTTTTAGAAAACCAATGTTTGGTTCAACAGGTTTTGACCAAAATCCATCTATATGAAATGTCTGGCTTTTTTGAGAAAGATAGTAATTTGCACTGTTTAGAAATCCGATTTGATGGTGGTTTTTTGAAAAAATCCGGGTAAAGCATTGTTGACACATTTTTTGTCATATATTTCCTTGGTAAAATTTTGTCAAACCAAACTACTTTTTTTTAACTTTCTCATCTATTTAATTTTCCATATGGATACTTAATAATTACATTTCTCTATATTCTTAAAACTTATATTCGACCAAACCAAACGATCGCTGAAAGTGTAAAACTATGATATATTTTTCTCGGTATACCTAAACCGAAAAGTAAACAATCTTTTCTTCTATCTTAAGTTAGCGGGTTTCATTTTAAAGGCGTACGAGTTTTTCCAATTATTAATATGAGAAGTCAAGAATCAAGATTTATAAGTTTTTATCTGATTCACGAAAAAAAAAAGGTTAACATTTATTACTTTTTCTTTTGTTTTTTATTCTCTTTAAAAAACTATTTATCTTTTTAAAGGATAAAGTATGTGTTATTTTAAGTAAAATAATAATATTTTATTTAATATTTAATTAAAAAATCTATCAATATTCTTCCACTCTAACATATGGTCTTCTATTGTGTAATTATTTCTCTCACTATAAAATATAATAATTTTAGTTAAGATAACTCAATATTATATTCTTTAAGAGAATAAATACTTTCCCCATGTTCAGCCTTCAAGATATATATATTTTTTTTGGTAGAAAGCCTTCAAGATATTTATAGGTATGTATTGGATACTTAACAATTTTTTATTAATTTTTATGTATCAAAATGAAATTTAATTTGTAAAGAGTAATAAATTTTTCAAAGGATCATATATATTATTCTTAATTTCTTTTTTGAATTTATTGTTAATTAATTATGCATATATTTTTTACAATTTTAAATTTTTTAATTTGTTTTTTAAAAATTTTCTTAAACTATTTATTCATATTCCTTTACAATTTTTAAATTTTCAAAAAATATTTTAATTTTTATTTTACCTAAATTATATAAGCGTCTATTTTTATTTAATTATAAAATAGGCAAATAACACCCCTTTAATCATAATCTGTTTTTGGTACAATTAGGCTACCAGAAATATAAATATTCAATATAGTAATATTAATTCGATATGCCGGATGCAAGATTTTTTCTTCTTAATATTGTATATATCTTAAAATATATTTTAGAGTATGAATATGCATGTTGATGTTTTTAGTCGACTTTTCAATAGTTTTTTGTGGTGTATAATATTTGTGGATTCAAAGGATTGACCACTACATACCCGTAAGAAGAGTGCTATAAAGAGTACCGAAGAAGTAGATGGAAAGAGTACCGAAGAAGTAGATGGAAAGTGTGCCGAAGAAGGAACGTTTATGATTGCTTCTCTTTATCTCCCTATATATAGTACTACTCTGTTGTACATTTTGTTAAGGTAAGCCAAAATGAAGAGAGATAGATACATGAGAAGATCGAGGAGCAAGAAGAACAAGAACCTGCGTATGCCTCAGGAACTGTTAATTCAAATCCTGTTGAGGTTGCCGGTCAAGTCTCTTGTCCGTTTCAAATGTGTGTCTAAGTCATGGCTTTCTCTCATCTCCGATCCCCACTTTGCAAGATCCCATTTTGAACTAGCCCCTGCACGAATCCATAGACTTGTGTTCTTAGCGGCTTCTGCTTATGAAGCTCGGTCCATAGACTCAGATGCACCGCTTTACAATCATTCTTCTGCTGCTGCGGTCAAGCTTGATTTTCTGCTTTCCCAATCTTATCCTCATGCTGAAATTAAAGGTTCCTGCAGAGGGTTTTTACTTTTGGATTGTTATACAAATCTCTATGTATGGAATCCATCCACAGGTGTCCACAAACGAATATCTTGTTATCCTTTGGAGCCCAAATATTTCACGTTTATACATGGTTTTGGGTATGACCCATCAACAGATGACTACCTGGTGGTGCAAGCGTCCTATGATCCAGGTGCTGATTTGACAACCCACATGGAGATTTTCTCATTGAGAACTAATACATGGAAACAAATTGAGGGTGCCCATTTTCCATATATGAATTCATGCGATGATGCCAGAGTTGGATCGTTATTGAATGGGGCTATTCATTGGTTGGTTTGGAATTATGATTTATCACTGAATGTTATTGTTGCCTTTGATTTAACGGAAAGGAGTTGTTCAGAGATACCCCTGCCAGATGATTTTTTCGACGACTTTGAATCTTGTGAATTGTGGGTTCTTGGAGGATTTCTCAGTCTATGGGCTATAGGAGAAGGTACAACTGATATATGGGTGATGGAAGAATACAAAGTGCACTCGTCTTGGACTAAGGCCATTACTGTGTCTACTAATGACATTCCTACTCAATACTTTTCCCCAATATGCTCTACAAAAAATGGTGATATTGTTGGACTAGACGGTACTAAAGGATTTGTTAAATATAATGATAAAGGACTGCTACAAGAGTATTGTAATGATTCACATGGATGCCAAGTGGCTATGTACACAGAGTCTCTACTTTCACTCCCGGGTCACACTGAGCAACCTGAAGAAGATGAATGACAAGAAAGATTAGGTTGTGAAATATTTTCCAATACAAAGATTAAGAAATGCTAGCAGAAGTTAGTGCATGAACTTTAGCATCTTTATGTTATTTCATCATGATTTTTTTTTTTCTTGCTTTTCTTTTTTGAAGGCGAGTATTTTGTGAGGATGTTATTTCTTTGTCAATGTTTGCAATTTGTTTCCTCCTACTCTCTTTACTGAGTTTTTAGCTTGAAGCCTTAATATTGAATTTATCCCATTGCTCGCATGATATTGCATCTGATCCCCGCTATATGAACTTGATGCAACTTTGATATTAATGAAGGCATGCAATTTAGCTAAGCTATGAAATCAATATTATCAATCTTGGCTTCCTTGCCAAATTGAATTAAGGTTTTTATTTTTATATTGGTGTCTTTATTAAGGCATAAATAATAATTTCCTTGATGAAGATATATTTTATCAATATAAATTTTTTCTTTCACTCCATGGATTGACATGAATATCAAGTAATCAAGTAGTGCACCAGAAAGGCAGGAATTACTGAAACTAGTACAGTAGAATGAAATGCTAAGTTGAACAAGAGTAAATTTAAAATAATGCAATTAATCTTTAGCCTTGTTGAGCACCGCATTTGAGAAGGGGCCAACCGATTTCTTTGTGAGGAATCCAGTCCTTAAAACCGTTCCTCCAAAATATTTTAAATGGCAAGGCGCCCAAGTAAAACTAGCCAAGTTAATCTGCACTGGCATGCTTCAAGTGCAACCTCATATTGTGTAAGGGTGTATGCTTTTCACATTAATTGTTTTTGGCAATGAAATGTTGAAACAAAATAGGAATTAAGGACAAGGGATCAAATTGCCCAACTCTTCCCGTGCACTGACACAACCTATTACTGTTCTATAGACTTGTTAGAATGATTTGGGTTTTGCTCGCTTTTTCTCTGGATTTCTGCACTGTTGTAAGCTTTGCCCCCTTATTTTGAGTAAAAAGTAAAAACAATCAATCTTCATGGGTAAAAAACTGCGGTAAATAAGTAGAAGACGATATATTTTTCTCAGTACCTAACTAGAAAAGTGCACCATCATCTTCTCTTCTCTCTCAAGTTCGCATGTAATACCAGAAGTCAACTGGGAAAAGTTCAAATACCCCCATATAATATGCTTTTAAATCACTAATCCCGTATGTTTTTTATTTTTATCATTTACTCTCGTATGCTTCTTTTAATCCAAATATTCTCTCCTAGTGTTAGAATTTCTAATTAATATGACTATTCTATCATTCTTACAAATTTATACTTCAAGGTCTGAAGGTTAAACAAAGATGCGATTTTTCTGTTGTATGTGTTTGTTGAATTACTTGGAGCTGAAACATTGTCTGATGAAAACCAGTCTATCAGAAAATTTATTCTTGTAAAAAGGCCTGACTAAGGATTGCTTGCTGGTCTCTGGAAGTTTCCATCTGTCTTGCTGAGAAGCAACAAATCGCTTCTTGAAAAAAATTCTCAAAATTGACATAAGAAAGACTTGCAATATAATTTTGAGGGAAGATGTTGGGGAATTTGTTCACATTTTCAGCCACATTCGTCTCAAGTTGTATGTTGAATTGCTAGTGTTACAGTTGAAAGGTTTGAGTCTACTTCTATATGGCATTGCAATTTAAAAGTGAAATTTAGTCTTTTATTTCTCCAGATCACATTTACTTTACTTAAATAGGTCATTCTAGATATAAACAATATATTATCATTATTAAATATTTAGGAACTAAATTTCATTACCTACTCATTGAAAGTAATGAAACCTTGAATTTTGCTATAAGGACCATGAGCATCCAGGGGTTTAGCCAAAAGTTCCTTACTTCATTGCATCTCAATGAATAGCATTGGACAAGCTACTATCAGTGACGAAGCCAGGGAAAAAAATCAGGCAGTGCCAAAAGATTCGGCCAGTTAGAATTAGGTGGTGCCAAGGTTATATTATTTTTAAAAATCCAACTAATATTAAGTTTGTATCAAAAAAAATTTATCTTTCTTTCTTCAACTTCCCAGTCATAATTTTTGTTAGTCATAATACAGCTCATATGTAGTTAGAGTGACACAAGCTACATGTATTTGAATATTGAGTGAGTTGGTAACAAATCATCTTTTGACTAGCAGCTATTTTGTATTCTCATATCTTTGAATTCATCTAGTATATGAGATTCTGTGGTTTAAAGAAGACTATAAAAACTGTTGTGCATTCTGGACTATAGCCTATAGATGATGGGCATGAAAATGAATAAAATGATAACACTCTACACATCAATGCTACTTTTCTGTTCTATTGTTAATTTTTTCTTCTGGAAGGGGGAGTCCATGATTTGTTCAAAAGCCAGGACAATGAAACTACAAACTGGAAATGGGTTGACAGCAGTTCCCTTTCAAGTATGGGACTGACAACCAGTGTAACTGTAAGAAAGGTAGTACGCTGCTGCACTTAGCGACCCCACGCTTAATTCTTTTCAATAATAAGCTGCTAGAAATAAAACATATTTGGCAGAAAGGATGCGTTAACAACTTAGGCAGTGTTTGGCGCGCGGATAAAACAGAATGAAATGTTCTGTTCTGATCTCTTTGGCTCTTCCCTTTCGAGTGGAACCCAAATGTACCTACCGTTTTTAGCCTCATGTCATGTTATGTTCCATTTTTAAAATGCACCAATCCTTTCTTTTAGGAAGAACTCAATTGCCACAGCCTCAAAAGAATGATGCTAATGCTGATACAGAAGCCAGTAGTTGAAGTGTATTTTTATAAGAAAAGTAGAATATTCATATTAATTAGAAACTTTAACATAGTTAAGAATGAAGTTGGATGGAATAGAGGGTAAATGATAAAAAAAAACATATAATGGGTATTTGAACTTTTTCCTTTTTTTTTATTTGATTTACCAAATAAGTTAACATTTATATTATTCATTTAAGATGTTCAAAGGTTGGTAATTGATACTTCCCCTACTTAATTATAAAAATAAAATAAAATTATATCTTACCTAAATTTCATAAGCATTTTTTTTTAATTTTAAAAATAAAATAGGTAAAAGAACACCGCCATTATTCAAAATCTGTTTTTGGTACAATCAGGCTAATTACCATCTGACGGATGCAAAAAAAAATTTCTCTTAAAATGTATTTTAGAAGAAAAACTTCACCGGAAGTATTGAATTTGATGCACTATTTTATTAAAAAGGAAAAAAAATTAGGACTTAGGGAAATATAAAAAAAAAAAATGGACAAAAAAAAATTCTTTTTAGTAAAAGAAAATATCAAATTCAGTACTCCCATTGAAATTTTTCTCGTATTTAGAGCATAAATGTACACATGGTTTTGGTGATGTTTTATAGTTGCCTTTTCAACAATTTCTTTGTGATATATGATAGTTGTTGACTCAAAGGATTGACCGCGACAAGCCTACAATTAGGGGTGTTCGTGGTCTGGATTGGATCGGTTTTAGAAGCAAAACTCATCCGATCCAATTCCTTCGGTTTGATCATGTAATCATCCGTTCGGTTTGAATTTTTTTTCAAATCCGATCCGATCCAATCCAAATTTTTTCGGTTTGGATTGGATCGGTTTTCGATTTTTTGAATATCCTAAAATTAGTTTTATGATTATTGTGCAAATAACATCTTTTGTATATATTAGTTTTGTAAAAAAAATATTGAAATACAAAAATATCAGTAGACGATACTATAGTTATTTTTTTTTGCAATGAGATATGAAGTTCTATAAGGATTAAATTTTGTTGATGAGACGTGACTATTTTTTCTTGGGATTAGTTGATGAGTTAATGGGTCTTAGGTTTAGAAATTTTTGAGCTATGATTGAGTAAAGAACCAAGTAAGTAGAGGAAAATTAATATATTAGATCGGTTTGGATTGGATCAGTTTTCATCAATCCATCCAAAAACCGATCCAATCCAATCCAATCCAATCTGCGGTTTTTTGTCGGTTTTCGGTTTTTCGGTTATCGGTTTTTCGGTTCAGTTTTTGCGGTTTGAATCGGTTTGGATCGGTTGATGAACACCCTTATCTACCGTACATATAGGAAGACTATTAAACAAGGGAATGATTCTGTCAAACTTAAAATTCGTATACATGAAATTAATTTGTATGTGTATTTTTCTCTTTTTTTAATATTGACAAATTTTAATTAGATTCCACCTGATCAGGCTATAATTTTTTTATCATGGCAGGATCCGCCTAATTACACAATAATAAAAAAAGGTCACGGTGGATGGAAAGAGTGCTGAAGAAGGATTAATCATGATTGCTTCTCTTCTCTCCCTCAGCCCAATTTTAAATTCACCAAGCAAGAGGGTGCGAAATTGAAGAAAAAGAAAGGAGCAGTTTTCGTCAAAAGAGCAATTGAATGGTAAAATCTTGTACAACTAAGATGAATTTTTGTTGTGTAACTAAGCTGAAATTTTAACCGGAGTTTTTTTCACTCATTGTTCTTCAAGGTGGACTCTGCAACACTTTGTTTCTACGTTAGTAACTCTTCTTTCTTTGATGGTTTCATTTTGATGCATTTCAATTGATGTTGTGCGGTTTGGTTCCGGGATAATTTTAGAATAAATGTTTCATAAGATTCTTGAAATATTTTGCTGTTTTTTCAACATTTAAATGTTTCGTAAGATTCCGAAAATATTTTACTTCATTATTTAGAGGAAGTTTCGTTGCTAGTTTTTTTTTATCATATGTAGTAGTACTATGCATCATTTTCAGGGTAAGCTAAAATAAGGAGAGACAATTAGAGAGGATTAAGGAGCATGGAGAACAAGAACCTGCATCTGCCTCAAGAATTGTTAATTCAAATCTTGTTGAACTTACCCGTCAAGTCTCTTGTACGTTTCAAATGTGTGTCCAAGTCATGGCTTTCTCTCATCTCTGATCCCAACTTTGCAAGGTCGCATTTTGAACTAGCAGCTTCAGCCTTCACGCACCCATAGGCTTTTCCTATCGGCTTCTGGTTCTGAAACTTGGTCCATAGACGTAGATGCATCGCCTTCTGATCATTCTGCTTCTGCTGCAGTAGCTTAATTTTCTGCTTCCCGAACCTTTCATTCATATTCAAATCGAAGGTTCCTGCAAAGGGTTTTTACTTTTGGAAATGGATTGTTTTTCATCGACCGGTGTTCATAAACGAATTTCTTCGTCTCCTCTTAACTCCAATTTGAATGTCATGTTTTTCACATTTTCCTATGGTTTTGGATATGACCCATCAACAGAAGACTACTTGGTGGTTCAAGCTGTTAAGAAGATATCAAATGATTGGGAAACCCACTTGGAGATTTTCTCATTGAGAGCTAATACGTGGAAAGAAATTGAGGGTACCCCCTTCCCTTACATGAATACCTCTGATGTTCCAAGAAATGGGTTGCTTTTCAACGGGGCTATTCATTGGTTGGCTTTTAACTATGATGAAACAGTGAATGTTATTGTTGTCTTTGAATTAGTGGAAAGGAGCTTGTCAGAGATACCCCTGCCAGATGATTTTCATTTCGAATTTGACTTTGAATTTTGTGATTTGTGCGTACTTGGAGGATTTCTGTGTTTTTGGGTTCTAGGGGAAGTTACAACAGATATATGGGCGATGGAAGATTACAAAGTGCAGTCTTGGACTAGGACTATTATTGGGTCTACTAAAGACATTCCTACTAAATACTTTTCCCCAATATGCTCTACAAAAAGTGGTGATATTTTTGGAATAGACAACAGTGCACGAGACAGGTACTGAAGTTCCTCATATATTGATAAAACGAAAAACTGAACATTACAACTTTCTCAAGACGTACTTATACTCATAACTACAAAACTGAAACTGACTTAATCACGGTTATGCAGTTAGCTCTGACTTAACCATACACGGTTATGCAGTTAGATCAAAGAAAAACTGTTAACTCAATCTGTAACTGAATTCGATGACGTGGCAACTGGTGCAGCTGGATGATTAGTCTCCAATAGCCCCCCACAAGCTGGACGATGTATATTGGACATCCCCAGCTTGGAAACAGCATGAAGGAAAGAACCAGGAGGCAATGGCTTGGTGAACATATCGGCGATTTGAGCAGCAGAAGAGATGGGAAGAAGATGCAGTAAGCCAGATTCAATTTTGCTGCGAGTAACATGGCAATCGATTTCGATATGCTTAGACCTTTCATGAAATACTGGGTTACGGGCAAGATGAATGGCAGAGTTACTGTCACAATAAACGGAAGCTGGATGTGTCCATGGAAGGCAAAGATCTTGAAATAGATATTGAACCCACTGGAGCTCACAAGAGAGATGAGCTAGAGCCCTATACTCAGCTTCAGAGGAGGAACGACTGATCGTGGTCTGTTTCTTGGAACGCCAATGCACATGGGCTGAACCTAAGAATACGCAAATACCAGTGACAGACTTCCTGGTGTCGGGACAGGTAGCCCAATCAGCATCAGTGAAAGCCTGAACTCGAAGATCATTATTAGCGGGAAAGAATAGACCAGAACCAGGAGCACCTTTGAGGAAGCGAAGGATGCGTTTTGCAGCAGCAAAGTGGACAGTAGTAGGACGAGCGACATATTGGCTGAGACGATGCACAGCGAAGCAAATGTCGGGCCTGGTGTTAGTCAAGTAGAGAAGACGGCCAATCAAACGACGATAAGGAGATGGATCATCGAGAACTTCTCCCTGATTGGAATGAAGTTTGACAGAGGCATCCATAGGAGTAGAGACAGGTTTACCACCCAAAAGTCCTGCATCTGAAATGATCTCAAGAGCATACTTCCTTTGATTCAACACAATTCCACGTGAAGAACGAGCAACCTCCAATCCAAGGAAGTAACGAAGATCACCCAAATCCTTAATCTTGAATTTATCATCCAGCATTTGTTTCACACGAGTGATTTCAGATAAGGCAGTCCCACATATCACAATATCATCAACGTATACCAATAAAACAGTAAAGGAGGATGATGTTTTGAGGGTGAAAAGAGAGTGATCAGCTTGTGCCTGAATGTAACCAAGCGAAATCAAAAAGGAGGAGAGCTTGGCATGCCACTGTCGACTTGCTTGCCGTAAGCCATAAAGGGACTTCTGTAATCGACAGACCTGACCAGGCTTATCAAGATGAAGACCTGGAGGAGGCATCATATACACTTCTTCGTTAAGGTCTCCATGTAAGAAAGCGTTGTTTACATCTAATTGATGGATGAACCAGTTCTTCGAAGCTGCTACAACAAGTAAAATGCGAATGGAAGAGATCTTTGCCACAGGCCTGAAGGTATCAAAAAAATCTACACCTTCAATTTGGGTGAAGCCCTTAGCAACAAGACGCGCTTTGTAGCGTTCAAGGGAACCATCTGACCTGTATTTGACCTTAAAAACCCACTTGCAACCAATGGGTTGTTTGCCAAGGGGAAGATCAACCAATTTCCAAGTATGGTTCTGTTTTAAAGCCTGAAGCTCAGTAGACATTGCCTTGCACCAGAGATCAGACTTAGCAGCTTGTGAATAAGAACTTGGTTCCACATGAGAGGAAACATTAAGACAGAAATGTGTGTATGTGGGTGAACAAGCAGTGTATGTTAAGACAATGGATAAGGGATATTTAGAAGGAGTGGAGGAAGAGGGAATCATACCTTGGCAGAGATTGATACGTTGAGTGTGAGATGGGCTACATTGATATTGCTCTAAGTACTTTGGAGGAGCCCGAACACGAGTGGAACGACGAAGAGGAGGAGAGGAAATGCTGAGAGCTGGTGGTATGGGGTTAGGTGATGAGGCTGTGGTAGAGGATGGGTTAGGTAATGGGGCTGTGGTAGGTAATGAGGTTGTAGAAGAATAAATGGGTGAGGGTACAATATGGGGAAGGTAACTGTCAAAATCAAAAGGTGAAGTGTGTGAAGATGGTGGGTATGGTTCAGAAAGTGGTTGAACAATGGGATCAATCAAAGGTTGATTGTTGAATGAGAATATATGTTCATAAAAAATAGCATTTCGAGACAGAAAAAGCTCCCTGGATTGAACATCATATAATAAACAGCCTTTGACACCTGCTTTATGACCCAAGTACACTGCCTTTCGTGCCCTTGGTTCAAACTTTGTGCGATGGTTATGCAGAGTGGATGCAAATGCTAGGCATCCAAACACTCTCAGGTGTATTAATGAAGGAGGAGTACCATGAAGGACCTCATAAGGAGTTTTATCCTGGAGAAGAGGTGTGCAGGTACGATTGATCAAGTGAATAACATGGGTTATGGTATGGTTCCACAGTTTGATAGGTACTTAGGACTGAAAAAGTAAGGCTCTTGCCACATTTAAAATGTGTTGATGCTTACGCTCCACTCTTCCGTTTTGCTGCGGGCACTCAACACAACTCCTTTGGTGTGTAATGCCCTTTTGAAGATAGAACTCAGTCATTAAGAATTCATTTCCGTTATCACTTCGAATTGTAGTAACAGTGGTTCGAAAGTGATTCTCAACAAATGCAATGAAATTCCTCAAATGTACTCTAGTTTCTGCTTTATTTTTCATCAAAACTATCCAAGTATACCTTGAAAAATCATCTACAATTGTTAGAAAGTATCTATGACATTCAACAGATGGAGTAGAGTAGGGTCCCCAAATGTCTACATGAATTATATGGAAAATCTTCAATGATTTTGTCAGGCTAAGGGAAAAGGGCAATTGCTTTTGCTTTGCCAAATGGCATATATCACACGGGCTTACATGTTTAACAGGAATAAAGGAAAACTTAGAGGACATATTTTTCATTACAAGTTCAGATATATGCCCTAGTCTTGAGTGCCATAAGACATGATCACCCTTATTCTGGTTACAAGAATTCAAAGCAGTATGTAACTTCTTGCAATACGCAGCATCCCTTCCAGTCCTCCCATCAATCACATATAGCCCATCCCTTTGCTCAGTTGTACCAATCTTCGCCTGAGTATGGAATTCCTGAATAACACAAGTTGAACCACGAAATATCTATTCACAAGGGATGGTACTCAAAACCTTTGTGACAGAAATCAAGTTCACCTTAAATTCTGGTACATAAAGGACATTAAACAGAATCATTTTTGGGGATATATGGACAGTTCCTGAGAACTTAGCAGTGGCACAATGACCATTGGGCAGGTTAATCATGACAGGCTTAATTTTGTGAATATGAGAGAGCTGTGAATAAAGGTAAGTAACATGATCAGTGGCACCTGTGTCGAGTATCCACTTGCCATGTATGATACCTGGTTGTGAAACTTGGTCAGTATTCACATTTGAAACTTGTGTAAAATTAGCTGCATGCGTGGTTGACAGAGCAGTGTTCTTATCCAAGATATTAAGGAGGTGTTGAAATTGATCGTTGGACAAAGACACACCAGAATTGCTGGCTATCAGGTTGCTCATATCGTGTATCTTGCATAGCATTGTTCACATTATGAGTAACAATGCTCCTTGGTTTGTAAGTCAGTGGAAATCCATGAATATGGAAACAAGTATCCACCGTGTGGTTAGTCCTACCACAATGTGTGCACATTTTATTTCCTTGAGTGCGTCCTCCATTATAGTTATTAAATGTAGTTCTTCCTCTTCCTCTAAAGCCACGTCCACCATAGTTATTACTCTGTCCACGTCCACCATAGTTACTTGATGAACCTCGAAATGAGTTTTGCTCAGTAACAACAGCAAAGGTTTGAGCATTCGTGGATCTATTTTCTCCCTGAAATTGACGTTCTTGATGTACTACCATAGAAAAGACTTGATTAGCATCTGGAAGAGGAGTAATGAGCATGATCTGAGACCTAACTTGAGAGTATTGATCGTTCAAGCCTTTCAAGAAACGAATTACTTGATCTTTATCTCGATATTCCTTCATCTTATCATATCCTCCACAACAGCAACGAATTCTACAATTACACGTTGGAAGTGGCTTGAGATTCTCAAGTTCATCCCATAAGGTCTTTAACTCAGTAAAAAACTCTGTAACATTCTTATCTCCTTGCTGTAATCTATAAAATTCTTCTTGAAGATCAGATACACGAAACAAATCTGATCTGGAAAATCTCTTTCTCAGATCTGACCAAATATCACTTGCTCTTTCTATCCAAATCACAGATTGAACAATAGGTTGAGATATGGATTTATGGATCCAAGCACTCACCATATTGTTGCATCTCTGCCATGCAAAGAAATTCTGATCGGTTTCCGAAGGTGGAGTTATGCTACCATCGACGAATCCGAGTTTGTTCTTCGAAATGAGAGCTACGGTCATAGCCCGAGCCCATGTATGGTAGTTACCATTACTCAGCAATGGAGTAACTAAGACAGTTGATGGAGATTCATTCGGATGCAAGAAAAACGGATTAGAAGGATTAGTATGAAAATCTGGAAGGGAACTTTGGTAGATTGTAGGTTGTTGATTCACTGTTGCTTCATTATTCACTGGCGATTGATCATCAACGAATGGAGCTTGATCAGCCATGGATACGAAGCATTAAAGAAAAAAAAATTATCTCTCCTATGATACCAGAGCTCCAATTTAGAGCTCTGATACCATACTGAAGTTCCTCATATATTGATAAAACGAAAAACTGAACATTACAACTTTCTCAAGACGTACTTATACTCATAACTACAAAACTGAAACTGACTTAACCATGGTTATGCAGTTAGCTCTGACTTAACCATACACGGTTATGCAGTTAGATCAAAGAAAAACTGTTAACTCAATCTGTAACTGAATTCGATGACGTGGCAACTGGTGCAGCTGGATGATTAGTCTCCAATAACAGGAGTAGTGAAATTTTACGACAAAGGACAGCTAAAAGAGTATCGCTCAATTTGTAATAGACTCTGTGGCTATGTACAAAGAGTCTCTACTTTCACTCCCGGGTGGAAGTGAGCTAGCTGAAGAAGATGGCTGACAATAACAAACAAGATGGATTAGGTTGTCAAGCATTCTTTGATACACAGGTTAAGAAATGCTAGCAGGAATTAGTGCATGTGCTATAATATTTATATTATTTCATCAGGATGTATTTTTTTTTATTGTTTTAAGGCTTGCACTTCATCATGATGTTATTATTATTATTTTACTTTTTTTAGTAAAATGTTGTTATTATGTTTAACTATTTTAAATTTGTGACCTTCTCCTCTTTTATGGGGGTATTAGCTTGAAACCTTAATGTTAATACTGAATTTACTGCATTGCTAGCATGATATGAGGTCAAATTTGTTGCATTTGATCCATATTTGATGAAACGTTAATATTAATGATGATATCCAATTTAGTCCGAGCTACATGTTATGAAATCAATATTATTAATCTTGGCTTCCTTGCCCCGAATATCTTCGTCCACGTGATTTTGGTCGTTCTAGCGTTGTCCAATTCAAATGTCTATTTTGGCAGCAAAGTCGTTTTTCTTAATGATAACTATCTTATTGAGAATTTTTTTTTTTTTTAGGGAATTGCTTTTCCTTAAATAAATTTCATGGATGTACCTGCTACGAGATCCCTGTTGAATGTGGTTATGTATGAGTCGTATGACTTTCCAGCATGATATGTATGTGTCAGTTGTTCATTCCAATGATTTGAACAGAAAGGAGATTCAAGTACAGCCCAGACTAGAATTAGTAAAGCGAGTTGAGATTCTCTCTGTTAAAGCCAATTATAAATTTATACTAAAATGAAAATAATGTTTTGTCTTACCTTTGAGCTCTACTAGTAGGTTTCTAATGTATCATTTTTGCAACAAGTCAATATCGTGATTTAATGTGTTTCTTCGGTGATATGCATGGTAATTAGGTAGCACGCGGAAAAAAATTCAAGTGAGATTATACAGAAAGTTCTTATCTAGTTTGTCCCTGCGAGTTGATATGTAGTTAGGGGGTACTTAATTGGTTCAAATGAAAATACCGACACAAACGAAAACATTGATTGGGATTATCCTCTGCTCGATCTGGACACGCGGGGTGTTGACTCAAATGGTACAGGAAAAAAAATAACAACAATCATTAATTATAGAGAAAAAATAATATTACCTTAAATAATTTTGTCTATTATTTACAGAAATGATGTTTTTGTTCGTTAAAAAATTAAAAAATTAAAATATTAAAATATAAAGGCTATTACAACCTTGAAATAAATTAAAATTACAAATTTATTATGATTTCTGCCACAAAACAATATCATTTCAGTAAATATTAGATAAAATTATCTAAAGAAACTTTAGAAAAAACGAATCTTTAATTTTATTATAGGATAATTGCATTTTTTCAAAGAAAAATATTCATCTCATGTTGCATGAGAAAATATTTCTTATATCACATACCTAGAGATTTGAGTCTTTATTTTATTTTTTTTAAGTGTGAAAACTATTAAAATTATGTCTATGGTAGAAATTATTATTTTCTATTGCATGTGTTCATTATCCTTCTTAAAAAAAACAGTTTTTCACATAGTGGAACATTCCCAGCAGCACCTCTAACTGTAGCACATTTTAGGTAAAAAAAGAAATAAAATAGAATATGGAAAGAGATGTTGAGATATATAGTCTCACATTGATTATGTGGACAACTAATGTGACATTTATAAAGCCTTGGGCACTCCCACCCTTTGAGCTAGCTTTTGGGGTGGTATATCCCAAGGTTCTTTACATGGTATCAGAGCGATCCTCACGACCCCCCACTTTCAAGTGGAATTAAAAACAAAAAGTTAAACCAAAAATTGGGCCTGTGCAGTTCCACGCTTCTAGGCCAAAGAACTCTTGCGTGAGGGGGCGTGTTGAGATATATAGTCTCACATTGATTATGTGGACAACTAATGTGACCTTTATAAGGCCTTGGGCACTCCCACCCTTTGAGCTAGTTTTTGGGGTGGTGTATCCCAAAGTTCTTTACCAGAGATAACCATACAGATAAAAATAATATAAATGTGTTTTCTTTTTTGTTTCATATTTGTAGTACGAAAATTATTTTCTTCTAACTTATCGATGTTTGACTAACAAACTTCACCACTCGATGATTTTCAACAAGCAATCGCGACTTAAATTAACTCTTAAAAAAAAATAGCTGCATTATCTCAACGTACAACAAGCAAACAAGGTGCAGAATTACAAAAGGACCAAGGTGAAAATGATGCTATATGGAAATTTTCTTAAAGCGAATTCTAGATTGAATTTTTCTCATTATTGCTTTGTCGTTTGCTCATAGAACTATTGAGGAGCTCCTGCGGTCGTCTTATCCATTGAACAAGTGGATAAAAAATATATGAAAGCTGTAGTGGTCTGTGTGGGGCAAAATGATATTGACAATAACATGAAAGCATGTAATAGCAATCTTCACCATCTAGTGGATGAGGCTCAAACTTAGAGACAGTGAGTGTTAATGATAGGATAGGCAAAGAGGCAGAGTCGCTCACCACCATTGAAAGTCGCAGCAAATTTAGGTGATAAGATAAATCATGATGTAGAAATCGTCTCAAAATGTTCTTATCCATGTTTCATAGTTTGAAGAAACTATATTAATAATTTTATATTTATTTATATATTTGTATATGAAATTTATTGGACTTAAATGATAGATGATGTATTTGACTGAAGTTATTATGCTCAAAATACTTAATAATATTTAATTGTTTTTATAAGTAAAATAAGAATGGTGAAGATCAAATTTGTGACTAGGAGTGTAAATGAGTTGGGTTGGGCTAAACTTTAGTTTTGAAAATCTAAGTATGCGTTTAGATGTGTATGATTGACCTAGACCTGTTATGAATATAATTATTGTCTTGTGACCGGCTTATTTACAAAATATAAAAGCATTGCTTAGCCTGTTAAGACAATAAAAATCTATCCAAACAGAATATACAATCAATAACACTAATAATTTCACAAAGATTCATAAATTCAATGTATATTCAAACAGCATAATATAGAATAAAATTATTAAAAAATATGCTTAACCAATAAACTAAAGTAGTACAAAATTCTGCATATCCAAAAGAATACAAGACTACAAATTCTGTGTAAACAATATAATATACTAATATCAACAATTTAATATATTGCGATTTTGTCTCCTCTTGTATAAAAAAGAAGTCAAATTATTTTTAAATTCAATTATAATATTATAAACCTTTGTTTTTTTCTTTATGTCATGCTTAGTAGTATTAATTTAAATTTGAAATCAAATAAAAAAAAACTAAGAACAATACATGTCATTTTTAAAAGGAGAATAGACTAAAATATTAATTCGCTGTTATTATAGAATACTTCAATTTAATATATGAAAATGCAGAGTTGAGTTCTAAGAACATGAACAATTGAGATTTAAGGAGATTCTTTTTAACATAAATAAAATTATAATTATTTATTTTGAGAACGTAAACATTTGGATTGTGAGAAAAAAAATCTAACTAAGAGTTGTTTTTGTATAAAAAAAAGTGCCCGCGGAATCACGCATTTTATAAAAGAAGATACTATAATATGAATCTCAGACTGAAAACTCTATTTTATATATAAATTTATAATTTTTAAATATTTTTGGTGGAAATACTTATTGTACATAGTTTATGCTATTACAATTACTCAGCTTTACAGCTATGGTTACCACCAAATTAATTTTAAAAATCTGCGGGTAAAAACTAGTAATGTAGTTTTAAATATGAGTTTAATGTCTCTCAGGTTACAGGAGATAAAATAATATCTTAGGACCTGTTTAGTGCGACGTATAAGGTCTGATAGTATAAGCTTATATTATACATTATGACATTTTCAATTGTTTGGTGTGACCATCGTATAGTATATAAGCTTATACAATAGGATCCCTTAATACATCAAAATAATGTATAACTTAATCCGGCCTAAGGGGGAGGGATAAGGCCTGAGAAGAGGTTGGTGTATTAACATCGTTGACCAGTGTAATTCTCAAAAATTAATATATTATTTTAATATTAATATATTAAAATAAAAATTAATTTGATATATTAATTTTTAAAATATTGAATATTTTTTTTATAAAAATTAATTTATGTTTTGGACACACTGATCAATAATTTTTTATAAAAATTAATATCATATGATATTTTTTTGAAGAATTATATAAATTCTTTATTAAAGGATATTTTTATTAAAAATATTTATTTTTATCCTATATAATATTATACAGTGCATTACCAAATACTAGATGATATTATCTTATACAATATATTATTTTATACAATACCGTGTCAAACGTTGGATAGTATTAAAATCCAATCAGGTCTTGTACAATCAGGCTTTATACTATTAGGTCTTATCTTATCATGCCTTATCCTATACTATGCACCAAACATGTCCTATATAAAAATATGTGGGCTCATATTTTATTTTATTTTCTATTTTCTCTTCACATAATACCATATTATATATGTATAGGAGATAATTTTATCTCTTATTATAACGTAAGAAACATCAAACTCTTTTAATATATAACGAAACTAAATTAGATTTCTTAATAAGTTGCGTCAGGCTTTAAGTTCAACATTACCTTAGCAAGTAATTCTTCTTGACTATTAATTCATTTTAAGGTTTGTGTTGAAAGTTAAATGTAAATGATGAATACTAAGTTTTATGTTAGTTAGAAATGATAATCTAAGTAAGGAGTATATAACTAGAAAGACACATAAACAACACGTTAAATTTTATTTTTTTTTGTAAATAAAAGTTTAAATGAGATTAGACACCGGTATCCCACTAGAGTGGGGGAAGACCCCAACCTCTTTGAGGATTTCTGGGAGGGATTACAATATCACTCACCAACAAAGTCCTCACATCGGCCAGCGGGGTTTGAACCCACGTCCTTGAGGAGTATGGACCAAACCCTTAGCCAACTGTGCCCACCTTTGTTGACACACGATTAAATTTTTTTGGTTACGATGTAGTGTTAATTCCTAACACACTGATTTAAGCTCCTACTTAGCTTATTGAAAAGAATATCATTGTATGTCACATAACAACAGATATTTAGATATCACGGTTGGTGTTAGTATATTTGTGTTTGGAGCCAAGATTTGAACATTCAATACTGTGAATTGAGGAATCTATGTATATTATAAGCAATAATAAGGTAACTTTAAACCGGTTCTTCCAGAGAATGATTGAGCCAAGTAAAAATATCTCCTCTTACCGTAATTTAAATAATAAAGGTGAATGATGTCGTGGCATGACTGTTAAGCATCTATAAATCATGATCAGCCCCCAGATGAAACGCTCAAAGGGGAGAGAGAAAGAAACTTAGGCACTAATCAGTGATCACTCACCTACAACCAGAACCTCCCCTCTCACCGATATGTTGTCGTCGGAGGAAGGCGGCGATTACGACCACCGCCGAGGCACGAGAAAGAGAGAGCCCAAAGACCAAACCTTAGCACCACCGCGTAAAAACAACGCAGCAGCTCTGGTTTCAGTTCCACTACCCTTCTTCCCTGATGAACTGGTTGAAGAAATTCTGTCAAGGCTCTCTGTGAGGTCTCTGCTTCAATTCAGGTGCGTATGCAAGTCTTGGATGTCTCTGATTTCTGATCCTTACCTGGTGAAAAAACACCTTCACTTGTCAACTCAAAGCACCAACTTCACACACCATAGGATCATATTAAGTACCACAACCGCTGAGTTTCACCTCAAGTCTTGCTCTGTGAGCTCTTTGTTTAACAACCCATCAACCATTTGTGAGGACCTTAACTACCCAGTGAAGAACAAGTTCCGCCATGATGGAATTGTTGGTTCTTGTAATGGGTTGCTCTGTTTTGCCATTAAAGGAGACTGTGTGCTTCTCTGGAACCCATCTATTAGAGTCTCCAAGAAATCCCCACCTTTGGGTAATAATTGGAGGCCCGGGTGTTATACTGATTTTGGGCTTGGTTATGATGAAAAGAGTGATGATTACAAGGTGGTGGCTGTGTTTTGTGACCCTAACGTATTTTTAAGTGAAACTAAAGTGAAGGTCTATAGTATGGCCACCAATTCTTGGAGAAAGATTCAGGATTTCCCTCATGGTGTCACACCTTACCAAAGTTCCGGGAAATTCTTGAGTGGCACTCTCAATTGGGCGGCAAATTATTCTGTTGGTTCAAGTTCTTTATGGATAATTGTTTCTTTCGATCTTCACAAGGAAACATACCAGGAATTTCTGCCACCTGATTATGAAAAGGAAGACTGTTCCACCCCTACTTTGGGTGTTTTAATGGGATGCCTGTGCATGAATTATGATTACAAAAGAACTCACTTTGTTGTGTGGCTAATGAAGGAGTACGGAGTAAGAGAGTCCTGGGTAAAATTGGTAACCATTCCCTATTTGTCTAATCCTGAAGATTTTTCATATTCAGGGCCGTATTGCATTTCAGAGAATGGTCAAGTCCTGTTAATGTTTGAGTTTGACTTAATTTTGTATGACCCAAGAGACCACTCTTTTAAGTATCCTAAAATTCAGAGTGGGAAGGGTTGGTTTGATGCAGAGGTCTACGCTGAAACCCTAGTGTCACCAAGGAAGCATTAAGATTGAAGGGCTGCGTCAAGGCAATAGTTTTTTAAATCCTTACTGATTCCATCTATATTGATGTAATTTTGACAATAGATGAGTTGATATATGGTGTAACTGAAAGCCATAGCAGTGTATATATGTTATGTGTAATATATGCATAACTAAGAGGCAAAGCTGTGTGCAGATGTTAATATTTATGGAACTCGACTGCCTGTGGTTGTTGGCTTATGTATCTACTAATGATAAGAGAAAATTTACAGCCTCAACTCTATTTATTCTGTTTACTATTTGTTAGTATGGTGGAAATTGGGAAGAAAGATATTATCAGGATGAACTAAGTATATGCTTTTTCTTATTATACTAAGAGGAAGATGGTTAGTGACTCATCATCAATTCCTTTGCTTTTCTCAAAGAAGAATCATGACTTTTCTCGGGTTAAAAGATAAGTAACGAACTAATTGGGAAGAAAAAGACACATTCTGTTAGTGAAGGGAAAAAAAAGGAACAATTACACAGGTTTATTTGGTTATATTCCAAACTCCATTCCATTGCGCACAGAGCAAAGCAAAAAATATGCGCTTGACCTCAGGCAAAAGCCGATAATGGTATAAAGTAAAAAGCTTAGGAACCAGGTTCTCTAACCCAACGCTGGAAGTCAAGTAATCAAGCAGTGCACCAGAAAATTGCACTTCTTGAATTTAGATTGAACGTTTTCAAAGAAGAATGAAAACTTTTCTGAAGTTAGAAAAAATAAAAATGTATAAACTAATTGAAAAATCATTTTTACAACTCCTAAGTCCTAACCCATGCCATTCGTTACATCCCATTCCATTGCCCACTAAGTAAAAAAAAAAAAAAAAAATTGCTCTCTAGATCGGGACACTGGAAGTAAGATTTCAGTCTTCTTTTACCACGTACACTATATCAAAATTAGAAAATAACTGAACTCATGTGGCATAAAAAATAAAGAAATGAGTGAAATAAACGGAATTAGGTCGAATCATATTTTTTAATTATAATGGGTTTAGTAGCACGTAGTCCTCACAATGAAGAGTCTTGAAAATTTATCCCGAAGCAAAACTAAGGATCCTTGCCTGTAGTACCAAACCACTTATATTTTAGTATCAAATTTCCAATTCCATTCGGAGGCATTTGTCTAGAACTAAAATAAAAGAAAGTGGGACATTTGTCCCAATAGAAGCGTAGAAACACCAAAGCGGTTCGTGATGATAAAATTAGTAGCGGTACCTGAAAACTACTCCCTAATCAGATAAGCAAAATTTTGACTGCAGCTTTACTAGAGTTTGTGGCTTTTTGTTGACTAGCTATCATCCATTCCATTGGCGCGGTCTACCTAAAGACAACACAGACCGCAAGAAGATAACAGAAAGAAAGAGAATCAGTGATGCCGAGTGGCGATTTTCATTCGTTTCCATTATCCAATCGTCAATTTACTAAATTTACTTCGATTTAGTTCTCAAACACTAAAAAATACTTGCGATCTTCAATGGTAATTTATGGTCCACAGATGACTAAATTGTTAATGATAAAAGATACGACAGCATCTGTGAACTTTGATTGTCCACTCAGCTTTGCCGTGTAGCGTACAGGAACCTATGATGCTCCCATCCAAGTTCTATTGCCAGATTCTCTCTTCAGTTTCACAAGAATCTCGGTTCATTCTATTGCCTAACTAATTCTTTTGCATATGCTAAGGAATCGAGGACTATTTGTCAAGTGGTATTTTTCTTTTCGAATTAACTGTTAAAATTATAAAAATATAGATTAATTAATATAAACGGGAATACTGAGTACAACTTAATTAATATCAGTTAGGTTAAACGGAAGTTATTATTTATCCTAGGCACGAAGTTCCTATTAAGTTACTTTTTTTTAAAAAAAGTCGCTATTATTAAAGAGAAAGGTTATATAGACAAATTTTTTTTTACAAACTTACAAATTACACTATATCTTACCGGTAAGACTTCACTTAGACATAGTGTAATTTATAAGAATTTGTAAACAAAAAATTTGTAAATATAACCTTCTACATTATTAAAATTAAAAAACCCATTCAAAAACCTGGCAGGGATCACTCGCTCCGTATATGGAGTCAACACAATCTCGATTCAATACAATAAACCAATTGTTAAAAGAACCCGCAACCATAACCATGCATTAATTAGCTTAAAATTGAAGAAATACCACTATGCAGGAAAAACATTGGTATTTTGGTTAGAAAAGCAGAAATGTGACTATAAAAAACAGTTCAAGCTATATAGCTTAATTGTGCAACTATGTACAACCTCACACAATATAGAATTATTCACCTGGGCCAACATAGCTTCCTCCCACCCTCACGCAAAATCTCGCAGGCAAGTTTGTACTTTTCAATAGATGTTGCCCCAGCATCTATGTATTTAGATGCAGTTTCTCTTAGACTCCATAGCATCAAATTCCTGAGTTCCTGAGAGCTACTCCAGGCTTCAATGTCAGGAAAAACACCATCGTCTGCATTTTTTGTCCATCGGTGCAAGATGTAGCGAGATGGAACTTCTCTTAATTCCAATATTTGAAAAACCCTCAAAGCATGTCTACAAAGAATTCCTTCATATTCAAACATCTGACAGCTACAACTAATGCTTAGATTGGACACACTAAATGTAACTACATGCTTCTCCATATCGTTTCCACACCTACGCACCAAATATCTGCTAAGGCCACCTTCTTCGTAAATTTTAAACCCAAGATAACTATAACATTGCAAAAGCTCTTTCTGAAATACTTTGAATATGGTAAGAGTGTAAAGCCTTCTACATTGTTCTTCTACTGGTTCTTTTGTTTGCAACATGGGTTGAAAATTGGAGGTATTAAAATCTTCTTTTCTTTCTTCCTCACGGCGTCGCTCAAGACCTCTTTCATACCGTGAAATGAACTCCACGATAGGAGTCTGGGCATTTAAAAGTGCACCAAAGAATGAATCGACACTTTCATTGATGGGAATCCCAGCAAAAAAAGTGCCCCTTAAATAAAATGGAACCCAAGACGCACGCTTCTCATACATTTCTTTCAGCCAAGCATTATCCTTCAATCCATACTTGTTGAGCAGGGCATTCCATGCGGTGTCAAATTCATTAACTGTCTGACTCTGGTAAATGCTTTTTTCAAAATCATTTGAAAATCCATTACCCATCAGACCCACATTCTCTTGTTCCTTTGCCTTAATTTCCCACAACGAAAATCGATGATGGGTTGCTGGAAAGACTTTTGCTATTGCCTTCTGGATTGCAATGTCTTGATCAGCTATTATTGACAGAGGCTGCTGGCCACACGTTGCCCTCAGCCAGGTCCGAAACAACCAGGTGAAAGATTCTTCAGATTCATCAGCAATTAGAGCACATCCAAGAAGCACAGGTTGCTTGTGATGGTTAATGCCAACAAAAGTAGCAAAAGGTACCAAATAGACACTTTTTCGATAAAACGTGTCTAAAACAAGGACATCACCGAACTGACTACATGAAAATCTAGATCTGCCATCAGCCCAAAATATGCTCATGCATTTACCATTATCAACTTCCACAGCATAAAAGAATCCTGTATCTTCAACTTGTCTTGATTGAAAATATTCAAAAAGCAGAGTGTACCAATCACTTTTAATGTGATTTTGTCTATCTACTCTTGGGACAGGGTAGTTATCTATCCGAAACAATTTACCGTTTAACAATCCAGCATCTACCTCCTCACTCAAAATATTAGAAGCGGGAAGACTTTTTTCCCTACCCTCCTTTTCAGGGTCCAGATTATGATTATGTTCTTTTTGGAGACGGTCCACTACCCACTTTCCTGATGGTTGTCTCTTTATTCTCAAATAAGTCCCACAACCAACTCTTGAAGGGTGCTGGAACCCTTCCTTCGAGCACACAAATCGGCGGGAAGTGATCAACCCATCATTCTTAGAACGAAACAATTGACCAAATCGAATACCAAAACCCACACATGCTGCATATGCATGATAAAATTGGTAGGCTTCATTAGCTGAACTAAACACTTGACCTACATATGGTTCAATCCTGGACTTTCCTTGGTCTCCTTCTTTTCTTAGACGTTTGAAATTAATAATGCCAAAGGGACAAGATGGTTCATCGTCGGCTTCTTCAAGCAATTTCTTCCTTTGCCTGCGAGATGCATTAACAGAATAATTGATATCTGTAGCACCTTTCTGCTGCAAAGTTGGAGTGCAATTTTCACTTTCCGCTACAAGATCGTGATTGTGGCCCTTCAGGAAATGATCAATAACCCACTTTCCAGATTCACGTCTTTGTACCCTTACAAATGCTGGACAACCTGTTCTTGAATTGAGCTGGTAACCCTCCTTTGAGCACACGAATCTTCGAGAAGAAACCGACCCATTAGTTCTTGATCGATACAGCTGACCAATCCGAACTTTAAATCCAGTTCGCTTTGCATAGGATGTGTAAAACTTAAGCGCATCATCTGCTGAGTCAAATTCTAGCCCTATGTATGGTTCACAGGCATATTCTATTTCCTCTTCCCCACTGGCATTATTCATTGCCAGTTCAGTACCTACTGGGTTTTCCTTTGCAATCATGCTCCAAAATTCTTCTTCATTCAAATCTAATTAGTGGTATGGACAATGGAGAAAAGTTCTATATAAACTTTAGGCAAGAGCTGCAGTTGTTCAAAGCTCTTTGAAACTGGTATATTAACTTCTCTACTGTGATCCTCCCTCTTTTAAGGCAAGCAAAAACACATTCCATATGCTAATTAGAAAGCACCTTCATGGAGTTACAGCATATTCCTGCTGTAGCTGAAAAATCAAAGAAAAAAAAATCTTATAATTGGTCACTTTATGGTCGAAGGAAGTAAAACAAAACAAAATTCATCTGTCATTCAGGTATAAGTAATACACAAACTTCCCCACAGCTATGATCTAGCTTATAAATTTAATCACCCACAGTTTTTTCTGGTACGATTTCTCCCAAATTTCTCAATAACCAGACAAAAAATGAAGAAAATAACATAATCGAGCGCCGAAATTACAAAAAAATATAATTTAATCAATGCAATTGAAAAAAAAAAGTTTGGAGCAAAAGAATAAGCATGGAGTCAACGCAGCAAGAAATTGATGAAAGCTAGGGTTTCGTAAAGAAAATTTACCTCGAGTTTGGGCGGAAACCGATTGAGTGTTGAAATTGGTTGAATTGGATTGCTGCGCGGAAGGTGGGAGTATGGATCGGGATCCCAAACCCAGAATGTTGTGTACTCATTTCTTTCTTTCTCCCCACCCAATCTCCAATTAACCCACATCATCTCTCTAATTAATTAAACAATTATTTGTTGACATAAATAAATAAAAATTTAAATTCATTGTATTTGAAAGAGCAACTTTTCTTTATTTTTTACTTTTTATTCGTCTTTCCTTCTTTCAACAGTTTTCCTGTAAGAAACAACACTGTCACTAACCACTATTTGATCAATAATATTAGCGAGAAAGACTTCTCGATCTCGTGTTGAATGAGAAGTCTCTTCTTCGACCACTCTCACTTTATTGTTTGTGTCAATCACTTTTTTATTTTTTATTTTTTCTTTAAGGTGGGCCTCGCTCCTTTCTCTCTATGTAGAAAAACTTGAATTTTTCATGCAACATGAGAAATTGCAAGCCCACAATAATAGGGAAAAATTATTCTCCACCAACAGCAGGAGAGTAGTTTATTTTTCTATAGAGACATAAATTTTTAGATTTTTTTTATTTAATAGGGTTATATTTATTCCATGTTACATAAAAGAAACTAATTTTTTACGTAAACAAAAGAGAGGTGGGTCTCACATCTATTTTTCTCTTTCCTCTAACATGTGGGTCCCACTTATAATTTTGTTTATGCTACATGAAAGAATTTTTTCTTACAACATAAGAAAACTAATTCCATATTTAATAACTATGTGGGTCCCACCACAATATAGTAGGAGATACCCTCTCTCATGTTGTTGTAGATTAGTAGAGCCCATAATAATATATTTAAATATTGGAGTTTAATTTTCTCATGTTGCATGAGAATTGAATTTTCTTATTGTGACTCAATTAGTGATAGACTCCACATTTATTAAAAAAAAATTGCACGCAAATCAAAAGATTACAACATGAGAATTCAATTCTTATGTAACATGATAAAATATTTTTCCTTAAATATTTCCTTTTTGAATATAATGAATAGTTCCTTTTATCCTGTGGGCTGCAGCCAGTAGGTAGCACCCGTTTTATTTTTTTTTGTACGAATAACATCTTCTTTAATATTTCTATATATAATCGATTTCAAATTCTGATTCATTCTCCTCATTTATTAGCGTTCTAACCCAATGAAATTAGTGTTAAAATATTAAAAATATATAAGAATTAAAATTTATCGAGATCCAATTAAGAATAATTATTATGCATAGAGATGAACAAAATTGAAAACGATTATATATATGAAAAATATTACTCTCCTTTCACATGAGATAACTTCTTTCTCTCATACATATACATATATGGAAAAAGATATTGTAACAACCAAGTTGTGTTATTATCATGTTACTACCAATCAATCTCACCGTTAGATCGATTATGTAGATCCAATGATTATATTTATTTCTATTTTTGTATGATCATGATTCTCCATATTTAATACTTTATATTTATTTTCACTTTTGTATAGTTATGATTTCACATATTTAATGCTTTCACTTTAAATATGTAGAATCATGACCATACAAAGATGGAAATAAATATAAATGTTGGATCCACATATAATCGATCTAACGGTGAGATTGATTGGTAGTAACATGTAACACAACTTGGTTGTTACAATATCATTCCCATATATATATATATATATATATATATATATATATATATATATATATATATATATATATATATATATATAAGGGAATGATCCTTTGTCAAACTTATAGTTTGAAACCTCATCTGAGAGCCGTTAGATAAATAAAGATTAATGGTGTCACATGCTTACAAATAAAAGTCGTTGATCTTTTTTTATCTAACGGCTATCAGATGAGGTGCCAAATTTTAAATTTGACACTGGTGTCAAAGGATCCTACCTTATATATATATATATATATATATATATATATATATATATATTCGTTTTTTCTGTAGTCAATATAAATAAGTTATTTACATTGAGCTCAAAACGACGTCGTTTTGAGACGAAAATCATGATATTTTTGTAAATTATAATTTATTTCAGAGTTATAATAGTTTTTCTTATTATAATTTTTCAATCTTTCAACATAAAATGATGTCGTTTTGGAAGTTATCTACGTACATTATAGAAACATTAAATCATATATATATATATATATATATATATATATATATATATATAAAAGGAGGGCGGTTATAATTTATATATAGAGATGAATAATTAGTGTTATACTTACTATTAAAATTTTTTACAACTTTTATTATTAAATTAATTGTTGATTTCTGACAATTTAGCAGTTATAATTTAGTGAATATATTTATTAATTAATTAATAATTTTCAATAAATTATAATCGTTAGATTGACAGAAATTAACGGCGATTAGTTTAAGGGTAAAGAATTTCTCCAGTCAATGGAGATAAGTTATCGCCGATGAGCCCAAACGACGTCATTTTGGGGTGAAAATCAAAGTGTTTTTGTAATTCTAATATATTGCAGGGTTATATTACTCTTTATCATTATAATTTTTTAATCTTACAATCCCAAATCGACGTCATTTTGCACTCATTGGAGAAATATTTTTCCCTTAGTTTAATAGTAAAAGTTGTAAAGTTTTCAGTAGTAAATATAACATATCCCGTAATAAGACTTAAATTTAACATATATACATATATATAATAGGATCCTTTCATATCGGTGTCAAACTTTTAAATTTGACACCAAATTTTAACCATAGATTTTCACCAATTAACGATTATCATTTGTTGGGAATCAAAATTTTTAATAAATGATAATTGTTGATTGGTGGAAATCAACGATTAGAATTTAGTATCAAATTTTAAAATTTGATACGATGTCAAAAGATCTGCTCATATATACGTGTAGACCAAATTAAAAGTAAATATCATGCATGCAAATTAAAAATATTTTTTAACGATGATAATAATTATTCGATTTCAAATAAGTTATAGAATTTAAACTTTTGAACCACCAACTTCCTTTTTTACCCCCCCCCCCCCCCCCCCCCCCTCCCTCCCCTTATTAAAATATTAACTGTAATTATTCGTTGCGCTTGTTTTTCTTTAATAAATTTGAGGACAAGTTGTTGACAAGGCCATAATGTGTTTAAATTTGGATTTCTAGCTCTCCACCTTACCTCTTTTAATAAATACAAAATCAGTTAGTGATCTCCTTTTATCAAGATTAGAGTCACAAAATCCTATAATTTCAAAATCATTTGAATTTAGCAGAATAATGCAAATAGTGGTCAAATGACCCATTTAAGTATCTCAACAATCATTTTACAACAAACCAATGATGTTTACAAGGTTTACTCATAAACCTACTAATTACACGAACCCCATATGTTATATCGGGCCTTGAATCTATTATAGCATACACCAGACAACCAACACTATTTGAGTAAGGCACGTACAACATGTGCTTTAATTCTTCTGAAGAAAGATCACCAGAAACATATTTTAATCTGAAGAGTGCTACTAAAGGTGTGTCGAGAGACTTGATCAATTTCAACACCTTCTTCACATAATTAGACCGAGAAAGAGTTAATCGATGATTTTCGTCAATTTAATGGTTATAATTTATTAAAAATTAATAATTAATCAATAAGTGTGACCCAATAAATTATAACGATTAGATTGACGAAAATTAACAATTAACAATTGGTTATAAAAATTTGTAAATAATTTAGTTTATAAATATAACCATTCCAAAATTTGAGAGTACTCAAATCGAATTAAACTGATTTAAATTAAAAAAAATAGAAATCATGTGTCGAATTCTTCATTGACTCTTAAAATATTATGTCGAATAAAAAACAAATAAAAATTTCTACTATATCAAACGTGAACAAGGAATTGCTATGAATTTATCTACATCATTGCTTCTTATTAATTGTGCATTAGCTCATTCCTTTGTAGAAAAGCAACTCTAGCGCAAGAAAGAAGAAAATAACCCGTCGCGATGGTAACTACTGACTAGTGACGAGTGAGAAAGAAGAAACCCCCCCTTACGAATTTTCCAATTCCTGATAGTTAATCTTTCATTTGGAGCGAGAGAAGAAAGAAAGGAAAGAAGATGAATGAGCAGCAGGGTTACATGGAGGTGCGCAGCACCGGCACCAAGAAAGAGGAGTACGACCTAGAATCAGGGGAGACCCTATATCCAGGTCTCAGCGTCGGAGAGAACCAGCTTCGATGGGGCTTCATACGCAAGGTCTATGGAATCCTCTCTGCCCAGATCCTTCTCACCACCATCGTTTCCTTCATTACCGTCTTCTACTCTCCCATCAACGATCTCCTCAGGGGCACTTCTGCCCTACTCTTCATTGTCTTTCTCCCCTTCATCTGTACAGTCTTCTATACATTCTCTTTCTTAATTCTCTATAATTTTTTGAATTTTTTTGCTGAAATTTTATTTTCCTAGGGTTTGAAGTAATTTCTTTCAATTTTCCTATTTTGGACATTGTGCTTCCTTCATTTATGCATTATTTTTCCTTCAAATGATCACTCATTAACAATTGTAATCTTTGCCTTACTTAGTATCAACAAAGTTAATAACAATTGATATACTGACTTCTTTGTTTTCTGTATCATATATACTGATTCTAAAGCATAGTAGAAAGAGCATTAACATTACAATTTACAACGGGAATAACATGGGTGGAAGTTATTTTCCCACTGATACTAGCAGATTTTCCTTTGTCTCGAATGGTGATGTTCCTTAACTGAACCTGTTTTCCTATTAATTATTAGAAGCAGCAAAAGAAAGGAAAATGTATCCCGTTCAAACAAAAACACCCTTAAGCTGTCCATCTCATATAAATCATAACTTGTGCAACCTCATTTAATGGTAATGTGTGTCTTAGGCCTTTCTATCTGATGTGTTGCGTGTAAATTTCGGTTACATAGCGATCCTTATGTTTATCATATGCTTTGTTTTGGACCGGCCGCACTTGCCCAGTCCAATGGGCCGTCCATTTAAACCCATATAAGGGATCACTCCCTACATTCCTATAGTGTGATTTTTAAACCCTCAGTGTGGAGGATCTCACTCTCTTGCACACACAGCTCACACTTCAAGCTTCATGTGAGTGTGCTTGCCTCACACAGGGGGGCCCACAAGAGCAAAACTCACTCTCTCACTCATAATTGGGAAATCTTCCCCACCTACATATATATCAATTGAAAAAGCACCTTTTACACACACCGATTCCAGAGCTATTGCTCTTCCAAAATACTATCTCAAAACCACCATGCCCTTAGGGTGAGAGAGTGAGTCACTGTGTTCTTATACATTTCCCCTTGCTCTCAGATATCACCTACACTGACTCTCCATAGAGCTTTGGTTAATACCACTGCATCTTAGATCACTGTTACATTGAGATGCTATACCCCATCATGGGAAACAGTTCTAGTCTCACCTCCTAAACAGCTCATGCTTTGCCTATAAATGTCACATTGTTCACTTGCCCTTGTGGGCAACTTCTATGGAACTCACCTAATTCTTCTTCCATACATGAGAATTCTTTTCTTTGTTGTTGTTTGACATGTTGATACTTGATTGCATATATAAATACTGGCATTTCATTTTGAGATTTTTTTTAATAATGCTTGTAAGTGATTTTTTCGTATAAGAGGATATTTTTAGTTCTGCTGTCTCATTTCTTCGCCAAAAATGAAATTTTGTCTATTATTAAAAACTGCTTCATTGATGATAAACTTACATTTTGAGGCTTATTACTGGTTTAGTTGTTGTGTTTTTATTTTTATTTTTGGGTTAATATGTTAATCTCATAAAACTGAATCTGAATCTCTTGCAGTCTTGTTCCCTTTACTCAAGTACCAGCAAAAGCATCCCCATAACTACATCTTGCTTGGACTTTTCACCTTGTCTATAAGTTTGACTGTCGGAGTTACTTGTGCAAACACAGATGGTTGGTATCATTCTCCTCCATTCATCTGATATACATGTTTCTACACCATACCTTCTCGTTTTCTAATTGGGTAGAACAGTGAAGGGTTGTTGTCTTGTTCACATGTTATGCAGGTTTTTTCTGCTCTGCTCATATTGATCTGATTATATCTCGATGAAATGCTTGCAGGAAAAATTGTCCTTGAAGCATTGATTTTGACCTCAGCAGTGGTTTCCTCTCTAACGGGCTATGCTTTCTGGGCTTCCAAGAAGGGCAAGGATTTTAGCTACCTTGGTCCAATATTGTTCACTTGTCTCTTTACTCTGTTCTTGACTGGAATGATGCAGGTCAGATTTTCTTATTTCATGATATGATAAATATCAACTTTTCTGTAGTTTTCAAAATTGCAAGACAAGTGCACATTTATATACAGTGAATGTTTTTGCAACTTTTGTCATAATATTTGCTTTTCTTTCATATAGATGTTCTTCCCTCTTGGGCCTACAACCAATGCTATCATTGGTGGAATCAGTGCTATGATATTTTCTGGTTATATTGTATACGACACTGACAACCTGATCAAGCGATTTACCTATGATGAGTACATTGGGGCTTCAGTCACTCTTTATCTTGACATACTGAACCTGTTCCTTTCCATCTTGAGGGTGCTGAGACAGGGAAATAATTAAATTAGTAATACTGTGTACATTGAATTCGAGTAAAAAATCATAGGAACTAGCTCCCTTGTTGCTTCTCTATGATACAGTGGGAAGTTAGCATTATAAAGAATAAAGATATTCTATTCCTTTACAGCTCACAGTACTTGGTGACGAGGAAAGTTGTATGCTTGCTATTGGATATGTGTGAAAAAAGTATCTACTATGCCAATTTGTTCTTTCATTTTTTCTGTCTGTCTCATCTTCTGATTTATCTTTTAATATAGTTTTATATGAGCATAGATAATCACACCTCTACCACCTTAATTTTGTATGCTGGAAATCGTGATACGATTTTTGTGTCATAACACTCTTGTCTTCTTTCTTTTTCTTTTTTTAAAAAAAATCTTTAGTTCTATTCTTGATAAAGGGAACTTGTTACATTTCTGTATTTGTGCTTTGCTACAAAGCGGGCGCAATGTATTCATGTATATGATTTGGCTCAGCGGCATTCGAATACTATTATTGATGTTCTATTAAATTTTTTGTATTTTGATATGTGTGTATAGCATGAAAGCAGTAACGTTTTCTCGGTGAAATTGGTATAATAATAATGGGATTTATTAATCTCCTTCAATAGAAGATAACTTACCTCATGCATAGAAACAAGTTATGTGGGTCCCACCATTTTTTAAAAATAAAAAAAAAATAAAAAAAGAATAGCACAACTTTTTATATCTCACTAACATGAGATAATTATCTTCTATAAAATGAGATAATTTAAACCCTTACCATAATAACAAGGGGGGAAACAAAAATCTGTCACATGGTGTTGACATGCTGGGATTGGACGAGAGATACATATCGTTTCATAAATAATGATAAGAGTGGGGATTATAATATCAGCATTATAGATTTCGTTTAATTATTTTATAATGCATTTTTTAGTGAATGAATTGATAATAATAAAATTTGTTAAAAAATATATATTATATATGCAACAATCATTTTTGTATACTAATTATGGGATATGTATCTTTCGCAATTTTTTTTCTCTTTACTGATTTCATTTTCTCTCTTATTTTTCTGTCTCCGTAGGATTAAATAGTATTTTTTCTATAACATAATAGTTGTATAACCCATTAATTATTACAAAATATAAAATAAAACTTGATATGTTGTTTGAGGCTTTTTTAAATAAATTTCTCAAATGACAAAAGTTACAATAAATCTATTAATACTAGGATATGAAGCCGTATCCTGGAATAAAAAAAATTACAGGATACGTATCCAAATGAAAATAAATGTTGCGATAAATTTTCTGATCTGGTGCAACAGAACAGTTATTAAAGTTTTTTTAAAATATGTAAAAATTTAAAATCTTTAATACCAGCGTATACATTTGAATAATCGTTTATTTGTAGATATTATAATAAGCACCCGTAACGCGATAGGTCCAATGCTTGTGATGCGTTGTCACAAGCATGAAGCAGGTTGGGTCCATTTGAATTTGATTTGAGTTGTTTGTGTTTATTGGATTCATGTTTGTGCAGCTATCATACTAAAGCGAGGTTTGATGTCACGATATATATGGGGACCATTGCGAAGAAGCATGCGAAATATAGTAATTGGCAGGAGAACAAACTTACAGATTGTGTACTTGACAAATGTCTTTTTTATAAAGAAAATACAAGTTACACTCAAACCCTTCTTATTGGATGATTATGATACTTCTCAAAAATATCGAGATTTTTTATCAATGGATAAACAATATCACCATTTTTGTTCAACAAGATACCTACCAAGGTGGATGATTGAAACTGTAGCAATTTGATAATTATACATATTCGTTCTCCTTTTTATCTCAAATGCCTCGTTTTTAACCAGAAAGTAAGATAATATACTAAATTTGAAGGGCTGTTAATAAAGAAGCTTATAGTCTCTCAAGCGCTTAAGATCATTAATGAGGGCAGTTAAATTGTTGTGGGATGAACCACCTTCCTGAACAGCTTCTCTAGCCTTCTTCCCAAACTCGTGAGCACGCCTTCTGATTTTCTGAGCTTCATCACCACCGTCCATCAACCTCTTCACAGCATTCTCTATTCTATCTCTGCTCACCACCTTCTCTATCTCCCCAAAACCAATATTTCTCCACTCCTCTGCACCCACCTCCACCCCAATCCCCCTCACCCGTGTTATCAGCTTCTCGTTGTAGAATTGTTCGCCATGCACTGGCCACGTGATCATCGGAACCCCTGCGCTGACAGCCTCCACGGTGGAGTTCCACCCACAATGCGTCAGGAATGCACCCACGGCGGGGTGGTCCAGTATCAGCACCTGCGGGGCCCACCCTCTAATGATCATCCCTTTCTTCCCATTCCTTTCTTCAAAACCCTTTGGCAGCCACTTTTCCTTCTCCTCCTCGCTCTCATCGTCCTTCCCTTTTTTCTCAGGTACCACCCATATGAATTCGTGACCCGAAGCTTCTATCCCACATGCCATCTCGTACAGTTGGCTATCTGGGAAATGGCAAAGGCTCCCGAAGCATATATAGAGCACCGAGTTGGATCGCTTCGAGTTAAGCCAACTCAGGCATTCATGCACGCTCAACACGCTCTCTTGACCCCTCTTTGCTTGCTCTTCCGCTGTTCTGAGAATAAGAGAGGCTGGACCAAGATGCCATGCCTTGTGACCCGTGGTTTTCTCGTAGTGGTGGACGTACTCTTCTCCGTCGAGCTCCACGAAGTTGTTGACGATGAGCCCAAAGCTTTTGAGCTCTGTCTCCAGCATCGAGTCCAGGAATTCCCTCAACTCCTTTGGCGGTGTTGTGTTAATGGTTATCGGGTGAGGAAGACCCGAAATGACTAAGGAACCGGAAGCATCGATTGAGTGTGGCGTCACGGAGTTTATGGCGCAGATGGCAAAGAGGGAGAATCCGTTGAAGGCGAGCCTGGGGATGCCAAGCTTGTTTGCAAGGTCTTCCACCCATGGGAACAAAAAGTCAGCGACGATGCAGTCGGGTGGGTTGTGCTCCACGAAGTGCTCGATGGGTGATCGGAGGAGCGTGGTGGCCTGGTAGACCTTGGCGAGGTTGTTGAGGTCGACGGTGGCGGAGAGGTTTTCGATGCCGTCGGGGAGGCCAACCTCTTGGGAGGGGAATTGAACGGTGTGAAGGCGGAGGTTGTGATTGGAAGGTAAGGATTTGTGAATGATTTGAGCGTTGGAGGGAGTAGTGATGATGGTGACGTGGTGGCCACGAGAAGCGAAGAGTGTTGCTATGTCGCATAGAGGGATCATATGACCAGCTGCTAGGTAATGAATGAAGTACAGTTTCAGAGGCTTCCCTGAGTCCATCGTACGTGCCAACAATTACGAGCCTTTGTCTCTTGTCTTTTGGCTTTCCCTTGTCTTCAATTATATATTTTTCCAATTCGGCAATTCCTGCAAGCATCTTTCCTGTGGGAGTAGTACAAATATATCAAACATTTACAATCGCATATAATATTATGCTTTTTTGTCTTCCATTAATCATGTCGTCAACTTTGGAGTAAATTTTTGGTACCTGCGTTAAGACATTACTAAAAAAAAAAACATGTGAAGTTACCTTGTCTTAAATTTTTTATATTTTCTATATAATGAATAAAAAATACTCATTTTAATGGGTTTTCTTACTAACTTTTGGTAAAATGAGTAAAACGTAAAATAATATAAGACTTTTAATTTATAAATATTATTTTTGTTTATCTATTAACATGATTAAAGATATGGAGCTCCAGTTTACCTAAAAAAAAAGATATGGAGCTATGCCACCAACAACCACGAGTTCAATTGACAAGAAATTTATTTTTCCATTCGTTGGAGATAATATGAGTTTACTCGAACCGAAATAAATCATATTGAAAAAATATATATGAAGCTCCTGTTGGGCTTCTTCCTTCAATGCTAAGTCCAAGCCCATTTGAGGGGTTTCCTAAAAACCCTAACATTAATTTCCACATCTCTATATATACTCATTAGTTGAGGGTTAAGGCTATGTTAGATTTGAAAGGTCAGATTTGAGAGAACAAATTTGAGAGAATTATTTGATTGTTTGAGCAAAGCTTTATGCTTTGCATTTGAGAGATCTCTAGAGAGAGTTTGAGTGAAACATCTCTAGGGTAGTTTGATTATCACCATTGTTGGAGAGGTTGAGTTAACCACCACATTGGTGTATTTGATTATTTGTAACCATTATTTTCATAGTGGATTTCTGATCTGGACTAGGTCCCGTGGGTTTTTACTTCTCTATTGGAGAAGGTTTTCCCACGTTAAATCTGGTTGTGTTCTTCTTCTCTCTCTCTCTCTTGTTTTTCGTTTTGATTTTTCCGCTGCGCTGCCTGACCTGGTGAAGTTCAGGCCGAGGTATTGCCGAGATCCGAGATCAGGATCTTGTTGATTGACTTCCGCACAAAGGCCCCTGAGTCGAGCTTGAGGGAACCGAGTTTTCCCAACAGTGGTATCAGAGCCCGAGTTCGACGGGTTCTGAAGGAGACGAGATGGAGACCAGTGGCATAACTCATGATGGAGATATGTTCAAGTTGACCGCAGGCAACTTCACTTATTGGAGACCGATGATGGAAGATCATCTCTACTGCAAAGATTTGCATGAGCCCATTATCCTTGATGAGAGACCAGCAGGCAAGACAGATAAGGAGTGGGAGATCCTGAGTCGGAAGGCGGTAGCCACGATCAGGAACTATATTGATAAAAGCCTCTTTGAGCACGTGTCCGAATTCACGAACGCGTATGAGTTGTGGACGAAATTAGAGTCCATGATTCAGAAGAAGACTCCCAGGAACAAAGCACACCTGGTTCGCCGACTTGTTAAGCTTGAATACAAGGACGACATGAGCATGATTGAACACCTGAACACCTACAAAGGTATTGTGAATCAATTGTCAAAGGCTGATATAAAAATTGATGAAGAATTGCAGGCATTGCTGCTGTTGAGCTCGCTGCCAGAAAGCTGGGATACTCTGGTGGTGACCCTGAATAACTCGACTCCAGATGGAAAATTGAAGATGGATGTCGTGACAGACAGCCTCCTGGGCGAAGAATCCAGGAGAAGAGAACGAGGTACTTCGAGTACGTCTGAGGCCAACGTTGCTGAGAACAAAGGGAAATCTGACTCCCGCGGTAGAAGCAAAAGCCGAGGTAGAGGTCATGACAGACGAGAAAAGTCCAGAGGTCGGTCAAAGCCGAAATATGAGTTGAAGTGCTTTTACTGTGGAAAGACAGGCCATAAGAAGCCAGACTGCTGGACCCTGCAAAATGACGAGAAGAACGGCTCTGTGAAGCCGGATCAGATTATTCCCAAGAAGAGGGAAGACAAGAGCACCACTGCGGTGGCTGCCAACCCGGATGCCGAGATATTCCCCCTTGGTGAGGATAATTATTTGAATGTTGCATATGATGACTGCACCTGGATTGTTGACTCCGGTGCCTCCTTCCACGTTACTCCACACAAAGGTTTGTTCTCCTCTTATCGAGGTGGTGATTTTGGAGTCGTGAAGATGGGAAATCAAGTGACCAGCAAGATTGTTGGTGTCAGTGATGTAACTCTGACCATGGATGTCGGATGCCGACTTGTGTTGAAAGATGTGAGGCATGTTCCTGACATGCGTTTGAACCTAATCTCGGTAAGCAAACTTGATGATGTCGGGATAGTGAACTACTTCGGTAGTGTGAGATGGAAGCTGGCCAAGGGAAACTTGGTCATGGCCCGAGGTAAGAAAGAAGGCTCCTTGTACGTGATGCAAGGAAAGATCAATGGCGGAGAAGCCAATTCTGTTCGAGATGAACCTAGCTTGGAGCTATGGCACAAGCGCTTCGGCCACATGAGCGAGAAAGGGCTACAGATCCTGAACAAGAAAGGATTATTGACCGGGTTGAAAGGCCAAGCGTTGGAGAGTTGCACGCACTGCCTAGCTGGAAAGCAGCACCGGGTTTCTTTTGTGAGACCGGATCAACCTAGACGTCGCAGGTATATTCTTGACCTCGTCCATACTGATGTTTGCTCCATGTCGGAGAAATCTCTTGGAGGAGCTCAGTACTTTGTTTCGTTTATTGATGACCATTCTTGCAAAGTGTGGGTATATTTTTTGAAGACTAAAGACCAGGTACTCCAATCCTTTAAAGAATTCCATGCGATGGTTGAAAGGGAGACTGGCAAGAAATTGAAGGTGGTCCGATCTGACAATGGTGGTGAGTATTGCGGCCCATTTGATGCATACTGCAGAGCGGCCGGGATCCGACTTGAGAAGACGCCCCCCAAGACTCCACAGTTGAATGGACTTGCTGAGAGGATGAACAGAACTATTGAAGAGAAGGTCCGAAGCATGTTATCCAATGCCGGATTGCCGAAATCATTCTGGGGAGAAGCTGTCAAAACTGTTGTTGACTTAATCAACCTATCACAATCACGGCCACTTGAAGGAGAAATTCCAGAAGAAGTCTGGACAGGTCGGAAAGCGGCCTATAATCAACTAAAAGTGTTTGGATGCCGAGCTTTCGTGCATATCCCTAAAGATGAAAGGGCCAAACTTGATGCAAAGACTAAAGAATGCATTTATCTTGGTTCGCCGAGATGTGAGTTCGGGTTCCAACTTTGGGATCCAATCAATAAGAAGTAGGGGTGTTCATCAACCGATCCAAACCGATTCAAACCGCGAAAATCGAACCGAAAAACCGATAACCGAATAAACCGAAAACCGAAAAATTAGAAACCGAAAGAAAACCGCAAATTTTAATTGGATTGGATCGGTTTTCGGATGGGTTGATGAAAACCGATCCAATCCAAACCGATCCAATCCAAACCGATCCAATATATTAATTATTCTCTACCTACTTGTCCTTTCTCCAATCATAGCCCAAAAATTTCAAAACTCAAGACCCATTAACTCATCAACTAAACCCAAAAAAAAACTTAGTCACGTCTCATCAACTATGGTATTGTTTACTGATATTTTTGTATTTCAATTTTTTTTTTACAAAGCCAATATATACAAAAGATGTTATTTGCACAATAATCATGAAACTTATTTTAGGATTTTCAAAAAACCGAAAACCGATCCAATCCAAACCGAAAAAAATTGGATTGGATCGGATTTGAAAAACAATCTAAACCGAATGGATGATTACATGATCAAACCGAAGGGATTGGATCGGATGAGTTTTGCTTCCAAAACCGATCCAATCTAGACCGCGAACACCCCTAATAAGAAGATAGTGAGAAGCCGAGATGTGATCTTTCATGAGCATGAGAACATTCATGACATCTCGAAGCCCAAAGTCCGGGTTACTGTCAGACGTGAAGAACCCGTCCCTCCTGTCCGAGCTGAAGCAGGGGGAGAAAATCAAGAAAATGAAGAAATTGATGATCAGCAACAAGCTGATGATGACCAAGACACTGAGGTCCGAGTTGATGATGAGATCCGGGATGAGAATGACGAACCGGGTCCTCAAGCTGAAGAACAGCTGAGATATCTAACTCGAGAAAGAAGACCCTCTACAAGATACCCATCTGATGAATACACCGTTGTTGCCGAAGACGGTGAGCCTCAGAGTTATGATGAGGCAGTGATGAGCTCAGAGAAAGAAGAATGGAAAAAGGCAATGCAAGACGAGATGAAGTCTCTGCACGAGAATCAGACTTATGAGCTGACTGAATTGCCAAAAAGAAGACGAGCTTTGAAGAATAAATGGGTCTACAAGATTAAGAATGAAGAGAACGGACAAAAGTCGAGATACAAAGCCCGGATTGTAGTGAAAGGCTGCAATCAGAAGAAAGGAGTTGATTTTGAGCAGATTTTTTCTCCTGTTGTGAAAATGACCTCGGTCCGAACCGTGCTAGCCATGGCGGCTTCAATGGACCTCGAGGTAGAACAAATGGACGTGAAGACGGCATTTCTTCACGGTGACTTAGAAGAAGAAATATACATGGAGCAACCTGAAGGATTCCAAGCTCCAGACCAAGAAGACTTGGTATGTCGGTTGAAGAAGAGCCTCTATGGCTTGAAGCAAGCACCTCAGCAGTGGTACAAAAAGTTTGAATCATTCATGAATGATCATAAATTTGAAAAGACAGATGCCGACCACTGCGTATTTGTGAAGAGGTATGAGGCTGGAGATTTTCTGATTTTGTTGTTATATGTTGACGACATGCTTATTGTAGGGAAAGACAAATCGAGGATAGCCGCCCTGAAAAAGGAGTTGAGCTCGTCCTTCGCAATGAAGGACCTCGGCTCTGCAAAGCAGATACTCGGAATCAAGATTATCCGAGATAGACAGAAGAAGCTACTGTGGCTGAGTCAAGAGAAATATATTGAGAAGATTTTGAAGAGATTTAGCATGGACAAAGCCAAAACAGTGAGCACCCCCCTAGCCGGACACATAAAGCTGAACCAGAAGCAATGTCCGAGATCTGATGAAGACAAAGATGAAATGATGAAGGTCCCTTATCAATCCGTCGTCGGAAGCCTGATGTATGCAATGGTTTGCACTAGACCCAACTTGGCGTATGCTGTTGGAATGGTAAGCCGGTATTTGTCAAACCCCGGCAAAGAGCACTGGGAAGCAGTGAAATGGATCTTCAACTACCTCCGAGGTACGACAGACTTTTGTCTCTGATTTGGAGAAGGTAAAGCCGAGTTGCAAGGCTACTCGGATTCTGATTTAGGGGGAGACGCCGACTCGAGGAAGTCGACTACAGGATATTTGATGAGATTTTCCGGAGGAGCTGTCTTTTGGCAATCAAGACTTCAAAAATGTGTTGCACTATCTACAACTGAGGCTGAGTACATTGCCGCTACTGAGGCAAGCAAAGAAATGCTGTGGATGAAGAAGTTCCTCATGGAACTCGGCCATGATCAAGACAAGTACGAGCTGGGTTGTGACAATCAAAGCGCAATCCATCTTGCGAAGAATTCGACCTATCACTCCCGCACTAAGCATATTGATGTGAGGTATCACTGGATCCGGGATGTGGTGGAAGGTGGAGAGCTCGAACTCGTCAAGGTGCACACTGACCAAAATTGGTCCGACATGATGACAAAGCCGGTTCCAACAAGAAAATTTGAAGACTGCTGTGAAGGAGCCGGGTTGATGCTGAAGCCGACGCATTGAAGTCGGAGGGGGAGATTTGTTGGGCTTCCTCCTTCAATGCTAAGCCCAAGCCCATTTGAGGGGTTTCCTAAAAACCCTAACCCTGATTTCCACATCCTCTATATATACTCATTAGTTGAGGGTGGAGGCTAGGTTAGATTTGAAAGGTCAGATTTGAGAGAACAAATTTGAGAGAATTATTTGATTGTTTGAGCAAAGCTTTATGCTTTGCATTTGAGAGATCTCTGGAGAGAGTTTGAGTGAAACATCTCTAGGGTAGTTTGATTATCACCATTGTTGGAGAGGTTGAGTTAACCACCACATTGGTGTATTTGATTATTTGTAACCATTATTTTCATAGTGGATTTCTGATTTGGACTAGGTCCCGTGGGTTTTTACTTCTTCATTGGAGAAGGTTTTCCCACGTTAAATATGGCTGTGTTCTTCTTCTCTCTCTCTCCTGTTTTTCGTTTTGATTTTTCCGCTGCGCTGCCTGACCTGGTGAAGTTCAGGTCGAGGTATTGCCGAGATCCGAGATCAGGATCTTGTTGATTGACTTCCGCACAAAGGCCCCTGAGCCGAGCTTGAGGGAACCGATTTTTCCCAACAGCTCCCACTTCATAATAATTTTTTGTTTCCAATGAAAATCTCACGAATTTAAAGACTGATAATATTATTTTGTCTTTTAAAATATTAATATCATAATACGTAAGAATGTTCTTAAAAAAATTCATTAAAATCATTTTTTTCCTTTTTATCTCTCAAAATTCTTCACTATGTCCACGATTCACATTGAATTTAATAAATTTCTGTGAGCTAATATTTATGTGAAAGAAACTTTCTGACAATAATAAAATACCAACATGTGAGAATTGTTTTGACATGTATTCTTGAGGAATTACCGTATTAACAATTACTTCTGGCTTTTGGAACATGAAAAATACCTTTTTTATTATTGCATCATGTAAACAACTTTTTAGTGTTAATGTTTAATCTTATTTAAATAAAAAAAAAAAACCCAGTCGAAAGTCTCAGCGAAGCAACCTCAAATATCCTCAAGGCGTCCCAGTCAAACATAATGGTTGCGTTGTACTGAAATCTCGAGATCAACACTTAAGTTACCGGCACATAGCAAAGTTACATGATGGATGATTCAACTTAACCAACGGTGTAGCCCACGATAGGCATCCCAATCACGACACCAGCATCCTATATAACCACCATAAGAACGGCCAATAAAAGGCCAGAGCCCCAAAAGACCTGACACATACTCACTCAGAAGCGATGACGTATTGACATGAACTTCAGAGCAAGTCCTCCACTCATTATAAATAATAAAGCCTCCTTGAAAGGAACATACATACTCATATACGCTTAAACTGTGATATTAACTTATTTGAGTGTTACAGTGTTTTGCAAGTTATAACATTCATAGCTTATTAATTTTACTTACGTACTTTGAATAATAATTTTACAAAAAACGACTTTATATTAAATTGTCAAAATACAAACTATTAAACTAATATAAAGTATTAATTAAGTCACCCTTAGAAAATATGAGTACCAAAACCAAAATATAGCTTTGGTTTAGTACAAAATTTCACAATTGAATAAAATATGGACTTAATTGGATAATACTAGACATTTATTATAGTAAATTTAACAAAATTACAAGTTTTTTGCATAAGTATAGTATTTTCAGTTATAGCTTATATGAAAAAATCCTTAATGAAGTATCCTCGTGTCCGCTATGCCACCACTCAAGGGAGAACATTGATCATGCTCTCTAGCAATGTGCAAAGTATAAGGTGATATGGATTCATCTTCAGCCTTCCAAACTAATCCATTATTTCTTTCGTACGAATTGGAATGAATGGCTGTCGAATAATATCATGTTTCGAGGATCGAATAGTCTTAACATGGATTGGACTTCAACCTTTTTTATTACTTGTTGGCAACTGTGGAATTGGAGAAACAACTATGTTCATAACCCATCCCACCCTATTCCGAATAATCCTGGACTTGTGATAAAAAATAAGGTGTTTGAGGTACTTCAAGCTCGGGTTAGTAATTTCCGCATAGCCACAGCAACCTAGTTGCTAATTATAAGGTGTACAAATGACACCCCCAAAGATGGTTGGGTGAAAGGAACCATTTGGGCAGTGGCTTGATGGGTTTACATACTGTATTAATTAGTTGTTGTACTACTTTTATTGTGGAGCTATTTGGAGTTTATAAGAAGGGGCTTGAATTTGCATGGATAAAAGGCTACCTAAATAATGATGGAAAACAATTTTTCTGCATTAGTCAATCTGTTTACCAGATCTAGAAATGCTTCCTCATAGACTTATCTCTTCTCTTGAACGTGGGCTCTGTTAAGAATATTGGGATATATCACTCCAAAAGCTAGCTCAAAGGGTGGGAGTGCTTAAGACCTTATATAAAGGTCACATTAGTTGGCCACACAATCAATGTGGGACTATATATCTCAACACGTCCCCTCACACAAGAGCCCTTTAGGCTAGAAGCGTGGGAAATTGCACAGGCCCATTTTTGGTTTACCTTTTTGTGCTTTTTTTTATTTTAATTTCACTTTTTAAAGCGGGGGACGGTGAGGTGAGACTCTAAAGAACCTTGGGATACACCACCCCAAAAGCTAGCTCAAAGGGTGGGAGTGCCTAAGGACTTATAAACTCCACATTAGATGCACATCTAACCAATGTGGGACTATATATCTCAACACGCTCCCTCACGCAAGAGCCCTTTGGGCTAGAAGCGTGGAATTACACAGGCCCAATTTTTGGTTTACCTTTTGTGTTTTTTATTTTATTTTAATTCCACTTTAAGGAGGGAGGCAGTGAGGGCTCAAGCTCTGATATCTTCGAGGGAATCCTTTTTCCGTTGAAAAGTCAAGAAAATATGATTTCTTTTTCTGTTATTTTTTTCAAAAGCTTTCGACGGAAATCGTTTTCCGTCGACGGAATCCATTTTCCGTCGAAAAAGTTTTGACAAAATCAATTTTCCGTCGAAAGTTTTTGACGGAATCTGTTTTCTGTCAAAAAAATTCAACGATAAACGAATTCTGTCGAAAATTCCATTAGTAATTTCCACGGAATTTTTTTCCGTCGAAAATAATGACTTTTCTAGTAGTGTTCTTCACAGCGAACCAGAAGCTTACGACTCTTTTCCGTGTTTAACTTATGATCTTAGCTATCTATTTAAAGATCTATCTTTCTTTTGTGAGAGAATTCGAAACATTCAATTGTTAGTTTTTCATTTATTTTTTTATACAATAGTTTTTCATATTTTTTTATAGGGAAATTAATATAATTATTATATTTTACAAATAAAATTATTTATATAATATTCTCACTACTAAAAAAATCATATTTTTTACAAAGTTTCTACGTTGCAAATGACGAATATTCGATCGAAAAAGTATTTTACAATCGCAATACTCTCGTCAGAAGGTGATGGAATTTTTTATCTCTCTCGTAGTTTTTTACAGAAATAAATTTTATGTCAAAATTTTCGACATTCCGTCAAAAGTTTTCAACCAAAAAAATTCCATTGAAAGTTTGCGGAAAAAAACTTATGTCAAAAATATTGAAGAAATGTTTTTCGAGTTGATTTTTTTTTGTCAAAAATTTTGAGGGAAATTTATTTTTCTATCGAAACTTTCGACAGAATTTATATTCATTCCGTCGAATTTTTTTTCAAAATTTTTTTTTGACGAAATTTAGATTCCGTAAAGAATTTTGACAAAACAATTACAAATTTTTTACAAAAATACTTTTCATCAAAAAAAATTACGAATTAACACAACTTGTATTATTTAAAATGATATATATTTTTTGTAAAGTAAAAACAATAAATCCTCATGGGTAAAAAAACTGCAGTAAATAAGTAAAATAGGATATATTTTTCTCAGTACCTAAACAGAAAAGTGTACCATCATCTTCTTAGAAATTTTTATCATGCTCCAGAATCATGATAATCCTCCCATTGAGGGAGGGACACATGTAATTTTTTTCTCCCCCTCCTCTTTTCTCTCTCTTCTCCGTCCACCTAATATTTTGTGGGACGGAAACACTAAAATAAGTCTCCATCTTCTCTTCTTTGAGAATTAATTGTGTGGTCTTGGACCACATGCTCCCTTGGTTAAATGGGAGATAAAATAAAAAAATAGGGACAAATAAAAAAGTTATGTGAGAAGGAACATAAAATTTTAATATGGTCTGAACGATATTAAAATTTTCCCTTCTCTCTCGGGTTCGCATGTTTCAATTTAAAAGCCTACGAATTTTTCCAATAATACCGAAGTCAACAATCAAGATCTAGTAAATTTTTTTAAAAAATTCAAATATTCCTGTGATTTGACTTTGAATCACTTAACTCTTATATATATTTTTTTAATCATTTCTTTTTCTCTATCTCGTTTACTAACAAATCGGTTATGATTAAGAATTGCCAATGGGTTGTGTGAAAAATGACACTTCATGAAAGGACACAAAAGAAAAATAAAATAAAAAAAGTAGAAAAGTTGCACCCATAGGACCTTACTGCATGCCTTGTTTTTATTTTTACTTTTTCTTTAAAGGTAGAAGATATACCAAATATAATTTTATAAAAAAGTTAAAAACTAAGATATTTCAGAAGGAGCTTTTTTTAAATGTATACCAACATTTTAGAGTCATTTTTTTTATTTATAGTTTTTTTTAATTCTAAATTCATATTATAAACTTTATTATGTAATCTAGCTAGTAATTCATTTTAGGGGTTTGCTTTTCTCATGTTAGATGAGAAAACAAATTCTTCCTACACACACCATAAAATATGTATCACTCTTTTTTTAAAAATAAAATAAAATAGGTGGATCTCACATTTAATGTATCTCTGACATGCGAGTAGAATTTTTCTACAACATAAGATTTATTTTTCCCTTCATTTTAATAACAAATTATTTCTTTTTCATTCCTTCAAAATTATCAAAAACAACTTTATATAATTATTAAACAGCTTTTAATTTTACTTTTCAAATATTTTTCTAATTTAGTTTAAACTAACTTTTAACTTAAATTTTTTTATGAAAAACATGCTCTTAAACATGTGGCGGTAGCTGCATCTTAATTATAGGAAAAAGTTCATAAATCACTTGTGGTTTATTTTTTTTATCATTTATATCTCCATATTTTTGTTTTCTTATCAATTTATTCTTGTGATTTTTTTCCATGTAATTCACCTTTAACACTGTTATTAATAAGTTAACTTGTCCATTTTACCCATATTTTACTTGTTAATTACGTGAGTCCCTTCCACCCGGTGAGAAATAAACCAGCACAAGCTGCTATTCCCTTGCCGAGAGACGGTCAATCATCTCTTCCATAACATCTTTAGGCTTTGTTTGGGAGTTTGGAGGGGAAGGAAGGGAATCCAAGAGGGCGAGGAAGGGAAAGGAAATGAAAGAAATTGAAGGGTATTCTCTTCCCTTATTTGGGAGTTAAAAAAAAAAGATAAAGGAAAAAACTAGAGGATTAATGAGATATTTTTACCCAATTTTTAAAATAAATACAATTATTATATTTTACAAATTAAATTAAATTTAAAATTTCTAACAAAATTATTTATGTACTTCTCACAATACTAAAAAAAATCATATTTTCAAAAAAAATTCCACGTTCCAAACGACGAAAATTTCGTCAAAAAATTATTTTTTAGTTACAATATTTTTCGTCGAAAAGCAACGAAATTTTTTCTTTGATAAAAATTTTCACAAAAATAATTTTTCGACGAAATTTAGTTTTAGTCAAATGTTTTGATAAAAATAATTTCCCCAATCAAATGTTTTAAACGAAGAAAGAATTCCATCAAAAATTTTAACGAAATATTTTTCGTTCAAAATTTTGATGGAAAAGTGTTCTGACCAAAATTTCGACGAAAATTGTTTTATAAAAAGGAAATGTGTCATTAGAAACTTTCAACGAAACTTAGATTATGTAAAGAATTTTGAAAAAATATTTTTTTCGTCAAACTTTTTTATTGAAATATGTTTCGTCAAAATTTTATACGGAAATATTTTCTGTCAAATTTTTTTTTGACAGAAATGTGTTATGCCGAAAATTTTGATGGAAATGTGTTTCGTTAAAAAATTCGACAAAATTATTTTTTGTCAAAAAGTTAAACAAAAATGTTTCTGTCGAAAACTTTCGACAAAATTTAAATTCTGTAAAAAAAATTGTGAAATTTTTTCTATCAAAAAATTTCAGTGGAAATGTGTTTCGTTGAAAATTTTGATGGAAATATTATTCGTCAAAATTTCGATGAATATTTTTTTTGTGAAATATTTTGAGGGAAATGTTGTGAAGAAATTTAGATTTTGTAAAGAAGTTTGACAAAAAAAAAAATTTCCTTCAAAATTTTTTACAGAAATATTTTTAGTCACAATTTTGAAGGAAATGTTTTTCGTCGAATTTTTTGCGGAAAATTTTTTTGAAAATGTTTTTCGTAAAAAAATTTGACGTAATTGTTTTACGGCGAAAATTTTCGATGGAAATGTGTTTCGACAATATTTTACATGGAATTTAGATTCTATCAATAATTTTGACTGAATTTTTTTTCCGTAAAAAAATTATGTCTGTGATTATGGAAAAATCTGGTTCCATCTCTAATTTTGTCTTTAAATTTTACGAATTTTTTTGATAAAAATCATTTTCGACGTATATGATTTTCATCAAAAATTTCATCGCTATTTTTGACAAAATATTTTTCGTCGATAAATTCTGTCGATATTTTTGACTTTTCTAGTAATTTTACATTTAAAAATGATTCACATTTATGTAGTTATTACATTTTAATGCTAAGGGTAGATAAATAATTTTTAATATTTTTGTCTTCAAACCCCCCAATTTGGTGAAACTTTAATTTCAAGAAGAAGAATGATTTTGGAGGGTCAATAAAATCCTCAATTCTTTCCCCTCATTTTTTAAACTCACAAACAAGGAAATGACTTTCTAAAACCTTCTTTTTACTTTTCTTCCCCTCCTAAAATCAACTCCAAAACAAAGCCTTAGTTTGGAGGGAAAGGGAAGGAGGGAGATTCAAGGGGGAGAGAGGGAGGGGAAGGAATGGGAGGAAATTGGAGGGTATCCCCTTTCCCTTGTTTGAGAGTCAAAATAATGGAATGGGAGGAAAATGGAGGATTAATGAGATATTTTTATCATTTTACGCTTTTCTTAATTAATATAATTATTATACTTAACAAATTAAATTTAAAATTTCTAAAAATGTTATTTATATACTTTTCTCACTACTAAAAAATAACATATTTTCAACTTAATTTCTACATTGCAAATGACGAAAATTTCGTCACAACATTTTTTTTCGTCAAAAAATGATGAAAATTTTTCTCCGATGAAAATTTTTAGAAAAATAAATTTTCTATCAAAATTATCGCCAAAATTTAGTTTGTCATAAGTTTTGAGGAAAATGATTTCCTCCAACAAATGTTTTAAACGAAAAAAGACTTCCGTCAAAAAATTTGGCAGAATGTTTTTCGTTTAAAATTTCGATAGAAATGTGTTCTAACAAAAATTTTGACGGAAATTGTTTTGTCAAAAATTCAGAGGAAATTGTTTCATTCGAAACTTTCGACGAAATTTAAATTTTTTATCGAAATATTTTTCGTCAAAAACTTTTACGAAAATATTTTTGGTCGAAATTTTTTGACAGAAATGTGTTATGTCAAAATTTTGAGGGAAATGTTTTTTTATCAAAAAACTTGACGAAAATATTTTTCCTAGAAATTTTTTCATGGAAATTTGTTTCGTTCAAAATTTTGACGGAAATTTTTTTTGTCAAAAAGCTTAACGAAAATGTTTCCATCGAAAACTGTCGACGAAATTTGAATTCTGTAAGAATTTTGATTAAATTTCTTTTCATCACAAATTTTCTATGGAAATGTGTTTCTTTGAAAATTATGAGGAAAATATTTTTCGTCAAAAAATTCGATGAATATGTTTTTTTGTGAAATATTTTGCGGGAAATGTTTTGACAAAATTTAGATTCCGTAAAAAATTTTGACAAAAAAAAATTCCGTCAAAATTTTTACAGAAATGTTTTCAGTCACAAATTTTGAAGGAAATGTTTTCCGTAAAAAAATTTGACGTAATTATTTTACGTCGAATTTTTTTAATGGAAATGTGTTTCGTCAAAATTTTGGACGAAAATATTTTTGTTTAAAGTTTCGACGGAATTTAGATTCTATCAATAATTTTGATTGAATTTTTTTTCGTAAAAAATGTATGTTAGTGATTATGGCAAAATCTGATTCCGTCTCCAATTTCGTCTTTAGGTTTGGCAAAAAGTTTTTGCCGTATATGATATTCATCAAAAAAATTATCACTATTTTTTGACGAAATATTTTTCGTCGATAAATTCTGTCGATATATGAGATATTTCTACTAATGTCACATTTAAAAATGATTCATATTTATGTAGTTTTCATATTTTAATGCTTAGGGTAGATAAATAATTTTTAATATTTTTCTCTTTAAACTCTCCAAATTGGGGGGACTTTTTTTTTGGGGAACTTTAATTCTAAGAAGAAGGAGAGTTTTGGAAGATTTAACAAAAATCCTCAATTTCCTTCCTCCATTTTTAAACTCACAAACAAGGGAAAGGCTTACTAAAATCCTCTCCTCCCCTTCCTTCCCCCTTCAAAAACCAACTCCCGAACAAAGCCTAAGATTCCCTTGTCATCCTCTCAAGCTCCTCAATTGCCTCCAAGAACCCATCACCGACCATTTCATCTTCTTCATCATCACTGGTCACGAATTGGTCCACCGACTTGGTTCTCCTAAAACCTCTGATTGAGAAGCTGGGTTTTGCAGCAACAAAGGTAGGGTTTTGGAGCAATGGGTGCCTCTCTTGTGGTAAAGACAGAGAAGAAAAATAAACCCAATTTGAATATAGGAGCAAGCCTCGCATAGGCATCTTTCCTTCACTCGGGTACTACAAACGCAATGGAGGATGCCATTTGATGAGATGGTGTGGGGGGGGAAAGAAATAAACAAAACACTGAGCACATGAAATTCTAGCTTCCAATCACCCTTTAAATTTTTGCACTTTAACCCTCGAACTTCTGCAAATTATAAAACTGACCCCAAACAATTAAAATTTACTAAGAAACCCCCAAATATCCAGAAATTAGGTTTTAACCTCATATTTTTTTTATCTCGGCATGAGGAATATTATGATTCTCCCTACCTTTTAGAAAAACAATCAACAAGATTTAAAAAACAGTTGAGCATGCTGCATGCAGCATTAATTAAGTGCACTCTTTGATCACTTCCGCCACTACTATCATAAGTTAAAAATTTGGTATACAGTTTCTACTATACAAACATAATTGTGATATTCCAATACAGTCATACAAAATTTATATAACACTCACCACATTTATTCATAAGTAGTGGCAAGACAAATAAGAACCATTCAAACATTCACTCATCCATATAATATTTCTAGGAATCTGCATTCAAAGTAGGGTTACACTAACAAGTATTATTCAATTCATACGGCGCAATTAAACTGAGAGATAAGTAATTAGAAAACAAATTGTGGAGCATAAAAATGTGACGGCTATATTTAACTATCAAAATTAATCCAATGGCTTACAGTCTCTCAATCGCTTAAGATCATCAATCAAGGCCGTCAAATTCTCGTGGGACGATCCGCCTTCTTGAATAGCTTTTTGAGCCTTTTTCCCAAACTCTTGAGCGCGTCGTCTGATAATGTCAGCTTCATGACCACCGTCCATCAACCTCCGCACAGCTTTCTCTATGCGATCCCTACCAACCAGCTTTTTACTCTCCCAAAAACCACAAAATTGCCACTCCTCTGCACCCACCTCCACCCCAATCCCCCGCACCTGCGTTATCAGCTTCTCGTTGTAAAACTGATCGCTGTGCACCGGCCACGTGATCATCGGAACCCCAGCGCTGACGGCCTCGACGGTGGAGTTCCACCCACAATGAGTCAGGAATGCACCGACGGCGGGGTGGCCCAGGATCAACACCTGCGGGGCCCACCCTCTTATGATCATACCTTTCTCCCTATTCCTCTCATCGAAACCCTTTGGCAGCCACTTTTCCTTCTCCTCTTCGCTTTCATCGTCCTTCCCTTTCTTCTCAGGAACCACCCATATGAATCCGTGACCTGTTGCTTCGATCGCGCTTGCCATCTCGTACAGCTGCTTATCAGGGAAATAGCAAATGGTTCCAAAGCATATGTAGAGCACCGAGTTGTCTCTCTTCGAGTTAAGCCAACTCAGGCACTCGTGCACGCTCAGCAAGCTCTTTTGGCCCCTCTCTGCTTGTTCTTGAGCTGTTTTATAAATAAGAGAGGCTGGGCCAAGATGCCATGCCTTGTGACCGGTGGTTTTCTCGTAGTGACGGACATACTCTTCTCCATCAAGCTCGACGAAGTTGTTGATGAGAAACCCATTGCTTTTGAGCGCTACAGTGAGCAGCGGATCCATGTATCCCTTGGAGTCCTTATGCGGCGTTGCGTTGATGGTGATGTGGTGAGGAAAATTCGGAATGACAAAAGAACTGGCGGAATCATCATCGATGGGGTGTGCCTTGAGGGACTCCATGGCACAGATGGTAAAGAGAGAGAAACCGTTGAAGGACAGTCTAGGGATGCGAAGCTTGTTTGCCAAATCATGCACCCATGGGTATAAAAAGTCCGCCACGATACAATCGGGTGGGTCCTGCTCCACGAAATCCGCGATGAGTCCTTGTAGCTTAATGACGGCATGGTAGACCCTAATAGAGTTATCGAGGTCAGTGACTGCGGATAAGCTTTCGATGCCATCAGGGAGGCCTACTTCTTGGGAAGGGAATTGGAAGGTGTGAACGTGGAAGTGGCTGGATTTGTGATTCTCAAGGGATTGGGCATTCGATGGAGTGGTGATTATGGTGACGTGGTGGCCGCGTAAGGCAAATAATCGGGCTATGTCGGAGAGTGGGATAATATGTCCAGCTGCTAGGTATGGAATGAAGTAAATTTTGAGTGGCCTATGCCTATCTTCAACGTCCATTGCGGTGGAATGGAAGAGATATTGTGCTTAGACCTGCTTTTTGCTTTTTGCTTTTTGCTTTTTTGCCTTTGCCTCGAACTCCAGTCTTTATATATCTTGGAAACTAGTTTGAATAAGCCAAAGGATTTTCGTCATTGTTATTTCCGTTGGCAAAACGAGCTAGGAAGGTTGGAAACATGGCTTTTTTATACAATTTTCATTTTTAATGAATTCTTTTGACCTATTCTTCGTTATTGAATCATTTTATATGAGTATCAGTAATAAAAAATGAATCTGAATTATGTAATAAAACTCCCTTCAAATTCTTGTAATAATAAAACTTGTGATACACAAGAATGCGGTGATATCCAATCAGAATAACCGTAACAAGAAAAGTTTGTACAGCAAAAAACAAAACACAAGTTGGCTAATGTTGACGGCCTTCCCTGTGTTTTTTTGACTTTCTCATATCAATTGGCCGGCTTCCATAATTAACTTATAATTTAGAGTAATATTATGTGCATCTTAATAATTCCTGACTCACAAGCTGCAGCTATACTAACCTGGGGACGTTCAGTAGAGCAGAAATTTTTTTGTTTATGACAACCATGTTTTTTATGAATATGCTAGGAAAATGAATTTCCTAGGAATATTAGGCTGAAATATTTCCTATAATATTGATTCAAGTTTCTTGATTTATATTTGATTAATTGTCATTAATTATTGATGTGAATGTGAGCTGATTTTACAAAACTATCCTTTATAACATTGCTATATGAACTTAGAATATTGCTGCCAATATTGGTTGACCGATGAAGCAGCGGAGGCACTGCCGCCTTGATCAGTTCCCTCCGTTAAAATCACAACCTGAATAGAAATAATCAAGTTTTCTAAACAGTCACTAAATTAGATATATAATCAACCATGTTCTGCCATTATGTATTAGGATATAGACATAATCAACCATATAAACATGAAAAAATGCGAGATTTGGAGAAAGTCTTTTGTTCCAATGACTTACATTAACAATCCCATATTTAGGGTTCTAATTAGAGGTGTAAATGGGTCAGGCTGGGCTGGGCTTTAGCCTTCCTGGCCTAAGCTTACGTAAAAAAAAATTCAGCTTATATGGTCTATTGGCCTATTAAAGGCTTTGTTTACAGGCCAAGTCTAGCTTATTTTTTAAAAATTAGAAAGTCTGCTATGGACTATAGACCTCGTAGGCCTCCCACTGCAGATACTGAACAAAGAAAATAATTGTATAGAGAAAAGAAAGTTTCATTCATGCATGCACTAATATTTCTCGTAAAAAATAAAAAATAACAAACAAGAAATAATCAACATAATACCCCAGCTCTAGAATATCAGAGAGGAATTAGAGTCAAAGAAATAGGAAAAATAAGAAAGAAATACAATTACTGGGTCAATCAAAGACGAAACTTAGAGACGGAAATGAGAAGTCACTTAGAAGCGGTGGTGCAAAAAAGAAATTAGGGTTGGTACTTTACCACCTAGAATAAATATTTTATTTTTAAAAATTAAATAGGTCAACCTACAAGGCTTTAAGCCAGGCTTGACAAAATTGGCCTATAACCTATTTGTTAAAAAAGCTTTTTTATAAGTCTAATTTTTTCAAAAAAAGACATGCTAGGCCATGCTTAACATAGGTCGAGCTGTAGGTTAGGCCAGGCTAGCCCATTTACACCCATAGTTCTAATGAATCTAACTTATAATTTTAGAATCCGAACAAAAGTAAAAAGCGAAAACAATCAAGGGATGAAGTTAAGGAAAATGAGATTTGGAATTAGATGGTGGTAGTTAATTGGGGGCAAAGAATGAAAGGATAAGGTTAGAAGAAAGCATAAGGTAGAGATACTAGAAAATGAGAATGGAAGATAGAAACAAAGAAGAATATGACCAAAGAATCAATAGATAGCGGAACCGAAAAAACAAGCGAGCATATCTACGAATCTAAATAGCTAAGGGTATTTTAGACATGAAAATATGGGAAAATTTCCCACTAAAGTGTAAATCCAATAGTACCATCTACCTGTATTCTTCAATGGGATCTTGCTTCACAAAAATAAATCTTAGAAATCTGATTTTTCTAGAAAAATTTTCACAATTTTTATACTAAATATGGATAAATAGGATCCCAATATCAATTGTCTAAGAATCTAAAATTTATCCTTTACCAAATACTTCTGTGCTGGGAAGAATAAAGTGAGTTCAACTCTCTTTTACACTCTATTGTTTCCCCTCCCATTGTGAATTTTCCCTAGACTAATTCTAATTTCTAGCCATGAAAAAAAAAAAGTTGATGTAACAAAATAAAAATTCTGGACACATTGCCTATTCTTATTATAGGGTTAAATATGTATTCCACATATTATCACCCCCGCGCACACACCTTTTCATAAAATCACCTATCACTAACAAAAGCATGCATGTTCCCACAATTGGCACAGATATTCGCTTACATAAACTGATGCGATCTTTTATACAAAAGTACAAATCTATTAGAATTCAAACTCAATTTTGATTTTACATCCTTTCCACCATCAAAAAATTTAAATTTAAATTCAAATTGAATTTCTTCATCACTTATCAAGAATCTTATGAAATCTTATATAAAATTATGGATACTTGAAGAAAACTCATGGAAGTTTGTGGAAAAGCTTGAAGACTGTAGAAGAATCTAAATCTTTCTTGAATTCTATCTATTGTCAACCCATGATGAGTTGGAAATCTTATTCTATTATTATGAGTTGTATTTAGCATGTAGTTGTTATAAGTTGTCAAATTCAATTTGAAGACTAAAAAATTACAAGAATGATAAAAAATGGTAACTAATAGTTGTAATAGGTTATAAAGTTCAAGTTAAACTCTTTCACGTATATCTATATATATGTAGTATGTTAGGCGTTAGATGAGTGGATAGAAAGATTGAAAAGTGTGTGAAGAAAGAATAAATTATTAAAATACTTGTGAGAAAAATAGAAAAAAGATTTGTGAGAAATAAAAAAAGAGATTAGTGTTGTAATAAAAAAATCAAATAACCTCCAAAAAAAAAAAACAAAAATCAAATAAAAAGTTCTTCTTCTTCTACTATATTTCTTTTGTTTGTTTAATCCATCTCCAGCAGAATCTTTTGGCTTATTGGATACTCACCCTTCTTGCGTATTCGTCAATAGCTTTGTACAGACAGATTATTTATCCTTTATCCTTTATTTTATTTTATATAAATCATCCAGGATCCTATTGTAAACGGGCTCGTAATCCGAATTCGAATTAGGTTGTTTCACTGTTTCAATCAGTATGTCTTTTAGTTCTCATCTTATAAGAAGTGCAATTGGGGGAAAGTTTATTTGTGTGGGTGATTAATCATTTTGTCCTTAATTAAGGACAAAACATTTCATTCATCTACTTGATCGTGACCGACTTATATATTCGAGTATAAAAACTTGGTACTCAAGTATTTTTCACATAACAGTACTTATTCGAGTACACTAATTGAGTACTCAAATATTGTTGGTCATCCGAGTTTTATCAATAATATATTCGAGTACAGGGGTGGGATCCTTCAGTATATTGCGGGACCATAACCTAAAGCCATGAATTGGCCACCTGCACTGTATACTATATATTTTTTTAGTTCCTTAATTAATTCTGATGTATTACCGGGAAAAAGTTTTTATAATAGAAAAAAATAGATATTATATTATAGGAAAATTCTAATATCATATCATATATATATATATATATATAAATATATATATATATAAAAAAGCTAGAGACCCGTTTATTTAAAAAATAAAAAACAAAAAAATAAATAATATATTTTTTTATAATATTTGTAAGAAAAGTTTGTTTTCTTATGAAAAATAAATCACTTTGTAATATCAGTTTCCGTAAGCTTACATTGGGATATTTTTATTTGAGAAAATTCTTTCTTATTTTAAATGACAGAAAATTATATCATTTTAAGAGAGATACAAACATAGAAAATTTGAATTTTAAATTAAAAAAATCATTCACTTTCTCTATCCCATGATTTCTATTTTTCTGTGTCTATCTCTCTCTTAAAATGACATAACTTATGTCATTTAAAATGATAAACACCAAATTCTTTTTATTTTTATTTAAAAAATTCCGTTGTGTTTTGTTTTCCAAATTCTGACACAGTTTGAAACAGCAGGCCACATGTACACAATTACGAGAAAATTTATTGTGGTTAGTATTAAATATTTCCCACGTTTACAGCAAAGAAAAAAATGGATTTGTGTTCCTTCCTGACACGATCACGTGAGCCAGCACGTATAACATAGTGTACGTTAATAATAAATTTTGATTCATAAGAGATTATTATCAGCAAGACAGCAACCCATCACGTGGCCATAAGTTTTCTTTCCCACCGCAAGCTGAAAATTAAATTATGAAAAATAGTTGTCTTATATCAAGAGACAATTATCTTATGATGAACGTTCGTAAAATTTTGACCCCTATTTTTTTATATTTTTTTAAAATTTATGGACTTCACAACTTTATTTCACAAATATAAGATCGTGAGTAAAGTGTGTGTCATTTTAAAAGGTATAAAGTTGTATCATTTTAAGAGAGAGAAAGAGATAGATAAAAGAAGAGAGAGAGTTGACAAAAAAATAAAAGTGTGGGTCTCATCTCTTTGTGAGAATGAAATGATATAAGTTGTATCATTTAAAAGGATAAACATTTTTCTCATATAAGATACTTATGTTATGTGATATAAGATTAATAATTTCCTTAATTTATATACACAACCCATGCTGCCTTTTTTAGTTTGTTATAAGAGATTATTACTTGCAACCCTCCATCTTGTGAATTATCTTCTCAAGAAAAGCATATACACAACCTATGATGCCTTTCTATGAAGCACGGATACGGCAAAAAAAAATTTCACGTATCCGATACGTGTTTTATCCGCGAACGCATTCCAGACGTTATATCACGTATCAAAAAAGTCAAAAAATATCTAATTCGGTCAAATGGTTAACTTGTAAAATTTTAAAAAATAAAGGGCGAAGATTTTGGCTTAAAAAAAGCCCTAAAACTAGAATAAACTCAAATATCGTCTTCTGAAACTTATCTGAAATCGGAGTCATCCTCTCGTCGTTGCTCTGGTCTGCTGCTGGTCGTCGTCGCTGCTGGTCTCGTCTCTGCCATCTCGCTCCTTCCATCTCTGTTGGACTTCCGGTCAGTTTTTCTAATCTCTCTGTCTGCCATCTCGCTCCTTCTTCCATTTTTTCTAATCGTCTGCCATCTCTGTTGGACTCTCGCTCGTTTCTATGCGTTTTTGCGTTTCATTTTTTTTTATAGTTGCTTCTTTTATTTTTTTGCTTTATATAAATACGTTGCTTTGTTGTTGTTTTGTTTTATATGATTTGCTTCTTCCATTTTTTTTTGTTTTATTTTCTGATCGTTTTTTTTGTTTGTATTTTTTGCTTTTATTTTTTACTTTATATAAACTGCCATTATTTTATTTTATATGATTTTATTTTTATTTTTTATTTTTAATATGATTCTATATTTCTTTATATTTGTCATTTATGTGCCTTTTTTTATATATTTTTTTATATTTGCTGCTTTTAATTTTTCTTTTTAACATGATTTTATATTTTCTATTATTAAATATGATTCCGTTTTTTGAATATGATTATGTTTGCAAAATATAATGAAGGAGAAAGTCAATATTGGGACATTAGTGGAGATGCAGTTGATACCTTTAATGATGTTGGAGCTTTAGATGGTGTTGCCCTTTCCCTAGATGAGCCAGAGTTGGAGGCAAATATTATTAGTAGCACTCTATATCCACATACTAGTTGATGTATTTATCAATTTTGTATGGATAATCTATTAATTGTGCTTATGATTTTCTTTTTATTATATTTTGTTAATGTGCAATACACTTTATATTTAAAAAAATATTTTTATACTAAAACGTATTGGAACGTATCGAAATATTAGTATTTTTGAAGTAACGTATCGATATCACGTATCGGGAACGTATCGAAAACGCCGTGTCGGTATCGGTGCTTCATAGCAGCCTTTTTTAGCTTGTTATAAGAGATTATTATTTACAACCCTTCATCTTGTGAATTATCTTCTCAAGAAAAGCAAGTTTTTTGGCCATTAGGTGATGGAACCTAGTATCTGATACTGCTTCAACTCTGCACACCGAACGTACTCGCTCCTCAACTTTGGTGAGTTGGATCTGCGAATCATCATGCTGCTGTGTGAGCTTCATCATCTCCACTTTCAACATGTTGTGGTCGTTCTTGAGCTGCTCAGCTTCATCCTCCAATGCTGCAGATCGAAGCAGCTTGTCATACTTGTTTCTCCTTTTTATGTTCTTCAGCAAATGCTTCTTCCCTCCCTGAAATCCTTCATTTGCAAACTCCTAACGTTCTGAATCAACCTTCATAAAGCCCTGTGCACATATCACACAAATAATATCAGTGCAACCTCCCCAATAAGCAATAAGCCAACAAATTTTAATTTATTGAATAACAAATATTGAAGAGCTGACATAGGTGTTAAGTTGGTGAATGAAGCTTGAAAAATTGTTGTGCTTGAAATACTTGGGGAGAATAGTTGTGGAGAATTCGTGAGAATCCCAAACCTCGAAGCTATCACGGGTTACGGCCCATGACACAATCAGGTTGGTATCCGGATCCAACACTATTTCGAACGACTTCTTCACGAACGGTGGAGCCTCCACAACAGGCGGATCTAAGTTTATGAGAATTGGGGCAAGTGCCCAGATATGATTTAAAAATATAGAAATATCTTGCACTTAAAATTCAAGTTTTCCCAATTTAATCTCGGGATAAGATATTGTAATAACAATTAGGATTACTACCAATATTATTACCAATCAATTTCACCGTTAGATCGATTATGTTGATCGAACGGTTATATTTATTTTCACTTTGTATGGTTATGCACTACGAGAAAATGTATGTTTTGCGACAGATGATTCGCGACGGTCAGGGGCCAACCGTCGCAGAATAAATCATAACGACGGTTGCTTCGACGTTGTGCTGAAACGTAGTTGAAAATCACAATTTGACGACGGATTTTAGCGACGGTTATAAACCGACGCAGAATATTTAATTTCACGAATGTTACCAACCGACGCAGAATGTGAAATGTAAGGCGGTTACCAACCGTCGCAGAATATAAATTTCATAATGATGGATGTTTTTTTATGAACAATGGCACTTAGTATGATTTGAACACGATATACATTGGAGGAATTCAATGACAACAACTACTATGCCATTGAATTTATTGTAATATTTTATATTATTCTTAATATATTTATTACATACTTTTGTATAAATTTAAATCAACCGAGTCAATGATGGGTCTAGTCTTCATAATGTTGGTTCAACCATCATTTTGTGACTTTAATGTCTCTCATGTTGAATTTATCTCCTACACACATATAAAACTGTGTTGGACCCATCTTTTTATTCTCTTTTCTTTTCACACGGGCCCATATACTTTTATACGTGTAGGAGATAATTTTATCTCTTACAATATGAGAAACATCGAACCGTTATTTTGTTGAGTATCTCTCCCCCCCCCCCCCCCCAAAATCTCCTTGCTATATTTTGGACAAAAAGCACCGAAATTGATTATTGGTTACATAATTTCTATAGTAATTTCCCTAATTAATATATGGGTCGGGGCAATTAGTACGATGAAAACTTAATTGATAGAGTAGAATCTAGAAAGTCAATGATGTAATAAGAAGTAGTAAATATTGCTCATGGATATCATTTTTGAAAGCTTGTTCATGTCATTGCATGTCTACAAGACATGCTAGTTGACAATTATTCATATAATATGGAGATTGCAAGAGAGGTGGACATAGTGAAGGATAACTACACATGTATAGTGGCAAGAAGGAGGTTGGGATTAGCTAGAAAATATAATAACAAGTATATTAAAAATGATAAAAATATATATAATTTGAATTAAAATATTTTTGAAATATAATTTTTATTTGAATATATATATGTTTTAATATTATATTTTTTCATATATATGTTTTTTTATTTTTTTCTCAACTAATAAAAATTTGTATTCCAGTTTACCAAAAATAAAATTTTATACCAATCAAAAAAAGATCTCAATTAATGACTATATATAGGGAACTTGGTGCGCTACGTGGCACATCACAGATACCCGATCAAAATTAATGAGTATAACAGTCACAATAAAAAATGACTATTTAATTAATATACCTATCACAATTAATATACCAATCACCAATCACAATTAATGTACCAATCAAAATTAATTGCGATTGGTACATAAATTATTTGTGATACCATTGTAACAAATTCAAATGATGTTTGTGAGAGATAAAATATGCCAAATGAGATGTTATTGAATAAATCTCGAAAAGTTATGTGAAATAAAATAAAAAATATATGATTGTCGATATTTACTATAAAAAGTTTTGACCGACGTTGATTCCATCCCGACGATTGATTTGGCAAAGGTTGGTTAATCGTCGCACTGCTTTTTTAGCGATGGTTCTAACCGCCTCGAAATGGCAATTGAACCGTCGCAAAATACACCTTTTCTTGTAGTGATAATTCTTCATATTTAATAATTTATATTTATTTTCACTTTTGTATGGTTATGATTTTTCATATTTAATACTTTTATATTAAATAACCATATAAGATAGAAATAACTTTTACTTGCATGCATAATTCGCTATACTGTGTAGCGAATTATGCCGCGTGGCATTTTGGCAAAATTTACTGTTGGCGTGGCAGTCTGATAATTTTTTTGTCCAAGCGTAACACACTGTCCTGATTTCAGATACGATCCTATAAAACATTTAACTTGGGGATAAGATCAATTAACATTATATCTTAATCATTAATCTCGTAAATTTTTAATAATTTTAATTTATTGGATCACATTTTATTAATTAATTATTAAATTTAAATAAATTACCACGGATAAATTGATGGAAAACAACAATTAAAATTTGGTATCATTAATTATATCTCTAATTTATAAGTAAGAACCTTAATCCGTTTTCTCTATTATTATTTTTGGGACATACATTTTCTCTATTTCATTGGTTTCTCACAAATGGGTTTTGAATGGGCAATGGGTTGTATCTGAAAATAACGTACAAATTTTATGAATGACCGGAAAGAGTAAAAAAAAAAAACATTTGTTTAATTGACTACCAGATTTGAGTGCACGGAGATTCACTTCGATCGAACTCAATCGAGGGATAACTTATTTGAAAATCAGTACTTTACCTTCCAAATTTGATGGCTATATATACATAACCAACAAAATTGTGGAGAATAAAATTAATCCCGCGGCTTACTGTCTCTCAATCGCTTAAGATCATCAATCAAGGCAGTTAAATTCTTGTGCGACGATCCACCTTCCTGAACAGCCTGTCGAGCCTTTTTTCGAAACTCTTGAGCACGCCGTCGTATATCGTCAGCTTCATCGCCACCGTCCAACAACCTCCTCACTGCTTTCTCTATGCGATCTCTAGCCACCAGCTCTTCACTCTCCCAATAACCACTAAAGCGCCACTCCTCTGCACCCACCTCCACCCCAATCCCCCGCACCTGAGTTATCAGCTTCTCATTGTAGAACTGATCGGTGTGCACCGGCCACGTGATCATCGGAACCCCAGCGCTGACAGCCTCCACGGTGGAGTTCCACCCACAATGCGTCAGGAATGCACCGACGGCGGGGTGGCCCAGGATCAGCACCTGCGGGGCCCACCCTCTTATGATCATCCCTTTCTCCCTATTCCTCTCTTCGAAACCCTTTGGCAACCACTTTTCCTTCTCCTCTTCGCTTTCGTCGTCCTTCCCTTTCTTCTCAGGAACCACCCATATGAATCCGTGACCGGAAGCTTCGATCGCACATGCCATCTCGTACAGCTGCTTGTCAGGGAAAAAACAAATGGTCCCAAAGCATATGTAGAGCACCGAGTTGTCTCGCTTTGAGTTAAGCCAACTCAGGCACTCGTGCACGCCCAACACGCTCTTTTGGCCCCTCTCTGCTTGATCTTCCACTGTTCTGCAAATAAGAGAGGCTGGACCAAGATGCCAAGCCTTGTGACCGGTGGTTTTCTCGTAGTGGTGGACGTACTCTTCTCCGTCGAGCTCCACGAAGTTGTTGATGATGAATCCGTAGCTTTTGAGCGCTACCGTGAGCAGCGGATCCACTACTCTCTTGAACTCCATGGGTGGCATTGAATTGATGGTGATATGGTGAGGAAAATTTGGAATGACAAAAGAACCGGCGGAATCATTGATGATGGGGTGTGCCTTGAGAGACTCCATGGCACAGATGGCAAAGAGGGAGAAACCGTTGAAGACCAGTCTGGGGATGCGAAGCTTGTTTGCCAAGTCATCCATCCACGAGTACAAAAAGTCCGCTACGATACAGTCGGGTGGGTACTGCTCCACGAAATTCTCGATGGGTCCGCGGAGCAGCATGGTGGCTTGGTAGATCCTAATAGAGTTCTCAAGGTTAGTGACCACGGACAAGTTTTCGACGCCGTCGGGTAGGCCCACTTCTTGGTAAGGAAATTCGAAGGTGTGAACTTGGAGGTTGTGGGATTTACGAAGGGTTTGAGCGTTGGATGGTGTTGTGATGATAGTGACGTGGTGGCCACGGGATGCGAAGTATAGGGCTATGTCGGATAGAGGGATCATATGTCCAGGTGCAAGGTATGGAACGAAGTAAATTTTTAGTGGCCCTTCTTCAACGTCCATTGCGGTTACAGAGACGGTGCTGGTCCTGGCTTTGCATTTCTGATTTCCCGTTGTCTGAAACTGATGTCTTTATGCTTAAACAAGTTCGAATAAGCCAAAAGATGTTTCGTCGTCTTCCTTTTGTGTGGAAACGATGATTAATATTAGTTAATATTAGAGTAAATATCATTTTTAGTCCCTAACAAAAAAAATACGGTTTCCACCTTAGTTCCTTACAAAAATAAATTAGTCAGTTAGTCCCTAACAAATTCAAAGTTGATCCATTTTAGTCTTTTTGAGGGACTAATATGGATTTTTTTTGAATTTGTGAGGGACCACGATTTCAATTAAACGAGTCCACTTTGAATTTGTTAAGAATTAATTGAATAATTTATTTTTGTAAGGGACTAAAGTGGAGACAGTATTTTTTGTTAGGAACCAAAAAAGATATTTACTCTTAATATTATATGCACGTTACTTTCTTTTTTTCTTTTTTACAGAATTTACACAAGTAGTTTTTCTTGTAGGGTGTGTTTGGTATAAAAGAAATTTTTTGGTGACCGGGAATCATGATTAATAGGAATTCAGTAGAAATTGAGTTTACTTGGAATCTTACGAAAGATGTGTTTGGTTCGCCAAAATATTACCGGGAATATTGGGTAAAAATTATTGATTCCATATTTGGTTTAGAACGAAATATGACTTGGAATATGAGGTTATTTTACAAAAATAACCCCAAACTATTTTTACTTTTGTAATTGATAGATTGAGTCTAGATTTTTATGTGTATTGGGGTATTTTTGTACCAAAATTTATTGTTGTGTTTTCCCTTTACTTGGTATTCTGATTGGTATTCCGAATTACCATATTATTTTTGGTAATCTGAATAGTGACTTTTCTTTATAAATCAAATTACCGGTAATCCTTGGATATCCGGGAATCGTAATTTATTCCTTCTACCAAACGTGATAATTACATTTACCAAGGAAGGATTACCGGTAATCCTCTCCAAAAACTTGAACCAAACACCCGTTAAAGTCAGTGTCGTTTCCATGGAATGCAATAATGTTAAAAAAAAGTAAGCTAATACTTAGGTTATCGTCTTAAACAAATCAATCTACATGAATGATTTACCCATGGAGGATAATTGCACTGTGCATCTTAGTAATTCCTAATAGTTATCGCGATATTGAACTAAACTGCTGAGCAAGAATTCTCGATAAACTACAGCTAGCATTTTCCGTTCAATATGATATACTATAATGGAAAAAACTAGTCTTATGCCATAAGATATAGGTTTATTTTCCTACAGAGACATCGATTCTTGAGCTTTTTTATTTTTTATTTTTTTATTTTATAACTATGCGGATCCCACCACATGATTGTGAGAGTGGTAAGAGATACTTCTCTTCTATTGATGGAGATTAATAAAGCCCTATTATAATATAATATAATTTTTGTGGTTGATGTTGGGATAATGTCATGTGCAATCTAGAGTACCCTCCCACCAACCTACAAAGAATATGCCTCATGTGGTTGATGTGGGGATAATGTCATGTTCAATAGAGTACCCTCCCACCAACCTTCAAAGAATATGCCTCCTGGCGCTTACGCACATGGTGGGGGAAAAAAGGGGGTTTGTGTAATTTTATGTTGTAGAGAGAAAATGAGTGGGTCCCACTATTACAAAAAAAAAAGTGCGGTGCGGAAATCAAAGTGAGATAACATGAGAGAAGTTATTTTATGTGAAAGGAGAGTAATATTTTTCATATATATACAGGAAAAAGTATTTCTCCAGTCACCGGAGATAAAGTTATCTCCAGTGAGCTCAAAACGACGTCGTTTTGGGTTATAAGATTAAAAAATTATAATGACAAAGACTAATATAACCCTTTAATATATTATAATTATATAAATACCATGATTTCTGCTCCAAAACTACATCGTTTTGAGCTCACTAGAGATAATTTTATTTCCGGTGACTGGAGAAATTCTTTACCCACATATATATGTGTGTTATATTTATAAACCTTTTGTTTACAAACTACACTATAGGTTACACTATGTTCTCCCGGGAGTATATAGTATAATTTGCAAAAATTTGTAAAAAAAAATTTGTAATCAGATCATTCGCATACATATATATATATATATATATATATATATATATATATATATAGAAAAGTTATAATTACAAACTTTTTGTTTATAAGCTATACTGAGTATGACCTACACTAAATATGACCTGTCATACTTCAATCAAGGGTGTATGACTGGTCTTACTTAGTGTTGTTTGTAACAAAAAGAAATTATAAACGAATCATTTGTAATCGGATATATATATATATATATATATATATATATATATATATATATATATGAGAATTATTTTTCTCATGTTGCATAAAATAAAAGTAATTTTCCTACACTCACAAAAGGAAGAGAGAGGAGTGAGAGTAGGAAAAAGAGAAAAAATTTAAAGTGGGTCCCACATAAAATTTGTGTGTGTAGGAAGATTGTTTTATCTTATGCAACATAAGAAAAACAATCCCCTATATATATATATATATATATATATAGAGAGAGAGAGAGAGAAAGAGTGTGTGTCCTTTTAAATGACGTAAATTTAGATTTTTTTAAGAAAGAGATGTGGGTTCCATTGAAAAAAATAAAGACAAAAAAAACGTGGACCCATTTCTTTGTGTCTTTCTCTCTTAAAACGATCTAAGTTTATATTCTTTAAACAAAACACACTTAGGTCATTTTAAGAGAGAGGTAGATACAAAAAAGTGTCAATCTCACTGGAAAATAAATAAATATGTGAGACTCACCTCTTTGTATATACCTTTTGTTAAATCTAAAATTATATAAATCATGCAATGATTATAAAATACCAAATGTTAATAAATCAGAGTTGTAATTATGTGTACCTTGTTGGGCCATCACAAAGTCGGAGAAGAACGGTTGGAAATATGGGAACAAGATGCTAGAGTCTTCCTCTCTATTACCTATTCAGAAATTGGCAGCCCTCAGCAGATGGGAGCATGATGGCTTATGGAGCTTAACTCCAATATTTATAGGCTAGAGAGGGGACCTAGCTAATAACCTAGAAAAGAGTCTGTGTCCACTGGGTCCATCCATCATGGAAAACCAGGGTCACACTAAAGCCTACACTGCTGCCCAACTAGGCCCAATAACAACAGATGCTAGAAGCCCAATTCAATGTGATCACAATGAGCTAGTTACAATAATAATATTGAAATATCCATTAACCCGATTAATTTTAAATACAAAACTAATTAATTAATATTGCCCATAAAATAAATTTCTAACATTCTCCCACTTGGGCTATATTAATTAATTTAATATTATTTTGAAAATCATTTTATTTCGAAAACGACTCTATCGGGTTAATAACTAAAAAATAATTTTACGTGGCCACAATTTTGAAAAACAATATTCCAATTTCAGCATCTCAACACAATTCAATCCAACATAATCTCCTCATAGGAATATGGCGATCAATATACCGAAAATATCATAGCATATGACCTTCCATACTCACATACAATGAGTATTATATCTTCATGAATCAAGGCCTAGTAGTGTAGTAAGAATTAGTGCCAAAATGTGATCAACAATGTGACACACTAATTCTTATCGGTCCTCAATGTAATTTCTCAACAACATGAAATTACATTAGTGCAATTTCCAAGCAACATGAAATTACACTCTGTAATGCAACTTCTGAACAACATGAAATTGCATTACCACAATTTCTAAACAACATGAAATTGCACTTCTTGATACGATTTCTCAACAATATAAAATCGCATCACTGCAATTTCTAAACAACATGAAATTGTTTTGCTTAAATAAGCCAGTATGTCACAGTACAACATGAGATCTCAAAATTTGTGACATCCAATCACCTTTAAGCTCACAACATGCTTAAAGATATTATTCCATACATATATTTCTTAGTCGACAGGAGAAATAATAATAATGATGATCATCATCAATTACGTAAATTCAAACAAATATCACAAAATAATTATCAGTTTGCATAGAAAAGAAACAAAATGAATATGACTCCCACTAACCAAAGGAATCAAAAAAAAAATCTAAAATATTCAAAAGCAAGCATTGAGTATTACTCCCACTAATTAAGGGAATCAAAAGATTCTAAAGAACTCGTATTCTATATACAAAAGAAGCTACTCTAAGGTCTTTCTTTTCAAAACTTTTAGATAAAAGGCTATTGTCTTATTCAATAAATCAACATATTACTAGCAAATAAAATGTCATCTACATAAAGTACTAAGAAAATATATTTACTCCCACTTACTTTCATGTAGATGAATCAATTAATGAGCATACACTGGCTTCAGAGATCTGTCCCCTTTAGGCAGATAGATCACCTAGACCAATGCACCTCCAATAATTTTATTACAGTTAAGCTTCCAATTAAAACACACAATAACCCCCTTTGGGCAGGAAATTGCATGAAATAACTAGAAGCACTCCTCAATAATTTTTTTGTATGTAAATAGTTCAAGCGGAAGCATACAATCCAATAAACAAAATATTACAGCATGCAACACAGGTCGAGAGTACAAAATTATACAACAATATCAAATTAGAGATAATTTTTCAATACATTTTGCACCAAAATATACCCAAAAATAAAATAAAATTCATAATTGATAGAATTTAACACAAGTTAATCTTTATCACTAAAAGTTATACACATAATGTAATAAATTAATCATGAGCAATAACAAAAATAATTAAATATCATAGACTCCCCTTTGGGCAGAGTATATAATATATAATTATTTTTCATCACATGAAGATTTAACAACGGAGAAAATTATATACAATTGTCTAAAATTTATCCCCTTTGGGCAGATAAATTTTATAAATTATATATCTCCTTAATTCCAACATAAATGCATCATATTTAATTTTCAAAAAATTTATCCCCTTTGGACAGATAAATAATTTTCAATTAGATATTCCCATCAATAATATTTATCTTCATGTAATTTATTATTATATATTAAAAATCCCCTTTGGGCAGATAATTAACATATAATAATTATTAAACAACAATAATATCTTATGAACCAAACATGCTCAAACAACATGAAACACTTTTCCAATATGTGTTTCTAAAATAATCCAAAAAAAATTCTCATTCAATATCAAACACAACTTTAAAATTGTGCACCGAGAGCAACTTAAGTAATAATACCACATGTATATTAACATTGAATGTATCGCGTAATATTATAATATTAGAAATATTGGATAGGAATAGATTAAAACTCTATCATTTTCCTATCGTTACAATGTATTCAAATTCTAAGCCAATTTTTGACATTACTGCACATAGGAAACATACATTCTTATAGATCTGTGCACAAATCAAGGCCACAAAGAAGATGAACTTAGCCCCCAAAATTAAGGTTTGATTCTAAATATAAAGTATGATGATATAGTATACCCATAACTTACACTCATAACATCAACATCAATTACATCTTTATCTCAAATTAATTAGATTGGTGGTAGATGAACTCAAAAAAAAATCTTTTCCCATAAAAAATAAAAAATATCGTAACAATACTGAAGGCCAGCACAAAAATATCTTTTTAGATATATCAAAATCGTAACAATATTGGAGGCCTATGTAATATAAAGAATCTAAACAACAACAAAATTTAAACAGTAAAAGATGGAAACTGCAACCATGATTTTTAAATATCTTTCAATAACAATATTGAAATTTTCAACTAGGAATCTAGGATTTTCAACCGTAATAATAACTCCTGAACCAAACATGCTCAAACAATATGAAACACTTCTTCAACATGTGTTTCTAAAAATTATAGCATTTGTCAATCAAGAAGAATTCCACTCATTGTCAACTACAATTATTAAAATTGTGTATCCAAATAATATTTTACAGATTTTGAATAAATAAATAAAAACTGTAAAAATATATATATATCTAAATAGTGGGTCATGAGGATGTAAGCCCCATTCTGTTAGACTTTATACATGTTGTAAGTACAGGAAATATATATTTTTTAATCAAACATTTATAGCGAACATGAATAGAACAAGAGCAGTGTATATATACTGGACGTCAATAATTATAATCATTACAAGTGTATCCAACATTGCTCTATGGTTATGGTGGGATATAACCATTATATATACACGTAATACAAAATGCTGTAAAATAATAGAACATGTTTGACTAAAAAAAATTGTCAATAATAGAACATGTTTGACCAAAAAGATAAAAAATAAAATTGTCATCCATTAGCGCATGGTACAATAATAGATATATCTATGAGATATATAACTGAAACGATTTGAATAATAATTATTATATAAATCAGAACTGACTAAAAAACCGGAACTGATATTCTTTGAGTAATATTTCTGTTGGATAACAAATAAACAGTAAATCTGCCCACGATAACAAATATTTTTAATAAAATACGGAACTGGTAAATTTGTAAATCGTGCCCACGATAACAAATACACTTGTAATCGTGAAAATAAATAAATAAAAAACAAAATAAATCGGAACAATATATTCTTAACAAAGCGGAACTGATATATTGTAAACGGTTTGTACGAAACAGCTCGAAAAACAACAGAAAAAAAAAAAACTAATGATCTACACGATTCACGTGGCTTGAAATCCAGGTTGAGAAAAGCCTTTACACAAATTTCGAATCAAGTACTCTTGAGTTTATCAAACACAACAATAAACCAACTAGCCACTAGGGAAACTTGCAGTAATAATAAATTGAAGACTTAAACTATTCATGAAATTATGGCTGGACCTTTATGAAGAAGGCATATAACACTGTAACGTGTCCCATTCAAATAATATATGCAGCGTATATTTAAAATACAACGTGGATATGCTACTCAATAATATAATAATAGGAACAATATAAAACCAATTTTATTGTTGAAGCTTATTAATCTTCGCACATTTGAATCCGTTACTGCAAACCCATTTGATTTTACTGGAAGCAAAAGATAAGATATATCTTATTATCCCTATACCAACTATAATAACAATATAATAACTCGATATCTATTGTTATATGTCATTGATCAAGATATCTATTGTCATATGTCATTCAAACGGTAAAAAAAAAAGAACAGTAGTATTATATCACGATGAAGGTTATCTAGAAGGTATATGAACAGTGATATGTCATTAGAAATATATGAATAGAAATATTTCACGTCTGGTTCAATTCCTGAGTGTAAAATACCGAAAAAATCGTTTCTTGTTAAAATAATATAATAATTGTTA